>NC_073691.1:39777373-40019087 GCF_029784155.1 Uranotaenia lowii
AGCGTAGTGCTCATTATGCCCTGGGTGCTCGTTATGCCCTCATCTCCCCTAATTGAAATTTCCATTTCGAATCGCTCATCGATGATGGTTGAAAGCACTCTATTTACTCCTGGGAGCTTGGCGAGATATGCGAGAATGCTGTGCCGGTTTGCCGATTGCTTTCTGCATCAATCATCTATTATGGCCGATTAAATTTATTCATCCTTACGGGATTGAGTGGGATTGTGTTAAGATGATTAAAAAATAGTTTAAACATATTCTATCTACACAGAAAAAAATAATGACTATTACGTGTCATTGAAAATAATTACCTTTAAAATAAAACTGCCTATAATCGAAAAAGCATGTACATTTAAGTTAAAAATCATTCAAATCTACAGCAAATGTCCTGTAACAGAATGGAGCATGACATTTGCCGTAGTTTTACAGGTCAAAGGCAATAATTTTTAGTGAGCAGGTTTTTTACAGGCTGGTTTCAAATTCCAGGACAATGAAAATTAAGGTTGTCAATCAAAATCACAAAAGCTATTATGCTAGTAACTGTTCGACTGCCAACATTTTCACTATTCAGGAGATTACACAAGTCAGCTAAGCAAAAGTGACAATTACTCCGAAAACAGCGGTGCGATGAATTTGCAGGACCACGCAGGAGAAAGAAGAGGTAACTTTTTTTTCATTAGAAGCTCATGCAGAACAGATTTTTAACTTTAATTTTTTTTTCTAGCTCAAAATAAACCGGATAAATGGAAAAATTGTTTACGGTGGGATTTTTCAAGAGCCTTTCCTGTGTGATTGCTATTGATTTCGACGCATAGAAATAATTGCATCGATGGAGACAGTCTTACCGCCAACAAACTCGCTGATTTGGCTAAATTAAAGCGGCATTTGACGTGGCAACCTGTACGGAGATGGGTTCTTGTAAGATGGAATTCCATCCGAGTGTTTTCGTTCCCAGGCGTAGTGTATAGGAGAAAGTATTCACATGATGAGATTGAATAATAATAAATAATGCTTATTGCAAAAAGATTGTTTTTATTCAGAAATCGAAAATCCCCATTAATTCAGGTTACTAAAACATAAACAAGACAAATTCCAATAGGAACGTTCTTTCCAAATTTACAGCCTGTAATTTTAGAGCAGCCTGTAAAAAAATACGATCACGTAAAAATAAATGTCACGTGATTTATTTTCGACCTGTAAAATTGCGGTAAAAGTCCTGCTCCTTTTTGTTACAGGATATTTACCGTAATTTTACAGCAATTAATTTTTTCTGTGTAGTTTCATTGAATCTTCTACTTGGCAATTAAAAGCAAAACGTGCTGGATTATTTCATCCCAAGACTCGTCTGACGCGATTCTAAGAAAAGCTTCCAAGTCATCCCAAAACAGAATGGATCTGGCATCAACAAGTCGTCTGGCGGGTGGCGAACTTGAAATGAAAATAAGTCCAAAAACCGGCACGTTTTGAGTGGCAGCTGATCGGGGGAGTACGGAGATTTCTTTTTTCCTCATTGGGAATGCAGAACCCTACCCAAGTAATGCTTCGGAAACCCGGTGCTCTCGCCCAAAAACCAGCTGCGGTCCATATAATGGCGCTGCAAAGTGCTGGAATAATTTCCGGTACTTGTCACTGGCAACAATTTCCTCCAGGCACAATCACTGGAAGTTTTTCTTGCTTTCTGCTTCTCTTTCGGTCGTGATGTTCTGTTTTATTTTTCCCAGCAAACTCGGTAGAACCAGCTCGTGGGTGGAACATATAAAAATTTTTACCAAGACTTTTCCCAGGAGAAAACACACGATGACGACGACGACGCGGTACCGAGTTTGAATTAAATTCTAATTGGAACCATTGACGATACGGCACGTTGCGGAAAACTGCACTTCCTCTGGGATTGTGACATTGTTTTGAAATTCAATTGAAGCAAATGAAAGCAATTGCAAGATGTGACCGGAATTTCGAATGGAGGTGCCACTGATAATCATGTTTTACATGAGCCGTTGTGGGTGTTAAATTAGTATAGGCGAGAATTGTGTACACAGAAAAAATTAATTGCTGTAAAATTACGGTAAATATCCTGTAACAAAAAGGAGCAGGACTTTTACCGCAATTTTACAGGTCGAAAATAAATCACGTGACATTTATTTTTACGTGATCGTATTTTTTTACAGGCTGCTCTAAAATTACAGGCTGTAAATTTGGAAAGAACGTTCCTATTGGAATTTGTCTTGTTTATGTTTTAGTAACCTGAATTAATGGGGATTTTCGATTTCTGAATAAAAACAATCTTTTTGCAATAAGCATTATTTATTATTATTCAATCTCATCATGTGAATACTTTCTCCTATACACTACGCCTGGGAACGAAAACACTCGGATGGAATTCCATCTTACAAGAACCCATCTCCGTACAGGTTGCCACGTCAAATGCCGCTTTAATTTAGCCAAATCAGCGAGTTTGTTGGCGGTAAGACTGTCTCCATCGATGCAATTATTTCTATGCGTCGAAATCAATAGCAATCACACAGGAAAGGCTCTTGAAAAATCCCACCGTAAACAATTTTTCCATTTATCCGGTTTATTTTGAGCTAGAAAAAAAAATTAAAGTTAAAAATCTGTTCTGCATGAGCTTCTAATGAAAAAAAAGTTACCTCTTCTTTCTCCTGCGTGGTCCTGCAAATTCATCGCACCGCTGTTTTCGGAGTAATTGTCACTTTTGCTTAGCTGACTTGTGTAATCTCCTGAATAGTGAAAATGTTGGCAGTCGAACAGTTACTAGCATAATAGCTTTTGTGATTTTGATTGACAACCTTAATTTTCATTGTCCTGGAATTTGAAACCAGCCTGTAAAAAACCTGCTCACTAAAAATTATTGCCTTTGACCTGTAAAACTACGGCAAATGTCATGCTCCATTCTGTTACAGGACATTTGCTGTAGATTTGAATGATTTTTAACTTAAATGTACATGCTTTTTCGATTATAGGCAGTTTTATTTTAAAGGTAATTATTTTCAATGACACGTAATAGTCATTATTTTTTTCTGTGTATACAACGGTTTTAATTCTGAATTTTTAACGAAAATTCAATTTGTTTTAGAAGTAAAAAATTTTATTTATAACACCGTGCACCATTTTCGAGGTCTATTTCGGAAACCAATTTGGGCACAATTTTCCCGTTTGTTTGGAAAACGTGCCGCTATTAACACGGTCGACGCCATGGGACCCATATTTGTGTGACGGGTGTATTTCCTGGGGGCCCCGTCACATCAAAAAGCGGGTGACGCTTTCTTACTCAAGTTATCCGCTCAGTTTAGCCTCACGTTGCAAATTAATGAAGTTCTCCCCCTTTATTTTCTCGCTCCGAGAATTTCAAAATGAGCGTGGCGACGAACGTGTTAAGCCTACCTCTTTCTGAAGCGAGAAATCGCATGCAAATCGTTGCCAGCGACAATATTTGCTGCTTCTCTCATTGGATAATTTTTCCAAACGAACCAGCTGTTTTTCAGCAATCTGACTGCACTGCTAATCGCAGAGAGAACAACAAGATTGTTTCCACATTTGAATCCCGCGCGGGAGGACAAATTTGCAAACATGTTGGACGTTTTATCATATCCGATGTATACCGACTTTAACTAACGATTTTTACGATCGTTTACTTATTTGGTAGGAATTGCAATTCGCATTAACGTTGTTAACTATTTGAGCCACATTTCTAATGCGGTTTTATGGTTTCTGGAATGAAAACCGATATAAACTCCATAAATTTTTTTCCAATCGCTTCAATAGGATAGTTTTAGCTTTTTAGTAAAATATAGCGAGAAACCTGATGTTTCTAAAATCAAATTATTTTTAAATGGTTAATATTTCGTAAACTCTTCGAAATCTTGCTTGAATATTTTCAGACATTTCAGTATGCTTGATCCAACTTTTTTTTTAACTTTGTTTTTTCACAATAGGATAGTTATTGCAAAGTGTTCAAGTTTTTTAAACCGACGCGGACGGTCACGGAATCCAACATCGGTTATGGCATAGAAAGTACTCTTTTTGTTGGCGATTGCAATTACAAAAAGCATTTGTGAGAAACTAGCCATCATATCCTCGAAAGATTGACACTCAATGTCAACTATTAGGATCTTTAGGAGAGAATGAGAAAACTTGATCCCTGGGGTGACTTGATCGCTCAGCTATATCTTGTAACTGGAATCTCAAACAAAAATCTAATGCTCTGGAAAAATGTGATAAATAATGCAAATCAACAATGCTGTTGACTTTTAAAATAAAAAAAAATATGTTCAGAGTTATTGAACTTTTGATGAGAAATTTAACAAAATCTAGCTTAAGATTTTTTTTTCAACATTTAAAAAGGTTCAAAAATGAACAAAATTAATCAAAAAACATTTATTCCAATATGTCACTTGTGTTCAATATGTTGTTGTATGTCACTATTATTTCAATATGTCAGTTTTCTAATTTGTTACCCATGCGATCAAATGGTCCCTTTCAAAAAGACATGTTTTTGACAATATTAATTGTGATCAGAATTAATAACTTATATTGAGCTTAGCTTAGCTTAGTTGGCTACTCCTATCTACCTTAAATCATTGAACTTGAAGTGCTTAGACATGATAACTCATTAAAAACTTCAGATAACATATTTGCTTAGACTTTGCTCAACTTATGTGTAGAAGATGGAGCCTACAAGAGAAAAACTTTTAATAATAACTTTTATTTCATTTGCACTCACCTGGTTTTCTATCTAGTTCCATTATCAATCATCTTACTGATAGTCCAATAAGAATTTCCAACAATCCTGAGGGTGGTGAAAAGCATTCCTAAAACGAAAACAAAAAATTGAACTTGTTTTGTTTACTTACCCAATCTGCGTGTCAATTCTATTTCGTTCGACGCACACTTTGATGATCAGAAAACAACGACGAGAGAATGGATGTTCGGAAAAAAAAATTATAATAAATATAACATCGACTGTGCGATGATTTGGGGTAAAGAAATGCCACTGAAATAAATCATAACCGTCATTTATACATGTTTGCGAGATGGATGGTCTGTGTGTGTGTGTTCCAACCAACGACCCCCTGAGCTGGCAGGTATGTTATGCAAAAGATTCAACATTAATCCATTGGACTAAAATTGTTCAGTTGCGGGTGCTGGTGGTGTTAGCTCTATTGAAATTCCAGAAACCCATTTCAGAATGACAGAGACCTAGCTGCACATTCCGAGGTAACTTTCCTTGTCAATAAGCCCCGCCTTATCATAACCGCATCACCAAATGGGTCATGTAATTATGATTAGACTTTCCATCTCCTATTGTTGACATATCAGGGTAGAAATTGAACATAATTGCTTAAATGTTTGCGAGATGGATGGTCTGTGGTGGTATAATCGAAGCAACATCTAAAGGAACGAACCAATAAATTTCAAATGAGGGATGAAACCGAATTTTTAACGATTGAGTCAGTCTTACAACGTGCTTTGGCGACTAAACAAGTGACTGAGGGTTTAGAAACGAGTTCGACGAGGTATTCCGAATTTCGTTAGCAATTTTAGTATGGACTACTACATTATGCACTTCAAATTCCATAATTGCTGGCGTGGCTAAGCAAAACAAGTTCTACCTGTTCAATGTGATTGATCGAGGCCATCAGTTTTGTGCAAGGACCAAAATAATTGTGCTTGTGACTAGCAGTTCATTTGCAATGCACAAAACTCACGCCCTCCCTTTGAAAATGATCAATAACGGCGCCGGCCACGTCCTAATAGTCAATGAGGAATGAAGGAGGGATTGTTAGTAGGATACTTCATAGAATCAATTAACAACCTTTTGTCCCTTTGTATTTCAAAGATTATTTTGAAAAATTCAGAAACAAAGGTAAGTCAATATCACCAACTATGGAAACCGTTTATGCGTCTGCGAATCTTAAATATCCACCGAAAGGGTTGTGTTAGTGGAGGAAAGTTTTTAGATCAGGGTCCATTTTGGTGAATGGTGCAATCGATTTTTCCTACACCTCTTGTGATCCTAGATTTTCCTTAAGGAAATTCCTTGTTTCTATCTTTGAGGCAGTGATAAAAAGTTAATAGTAAAGTAAAAAAGGTGTTGAAAATTTCTTTAAATTAACTTGTTTTCATAGTTCTCGTTCCTGGTACACTTAATGTGTTTTCAAAAACGACCCTTTACAAAATAGATATTTTTATCATACTTTGAAGAATATTTATAAAAAGACTAGCTGACCCGGTGTGCTTTGCTTCACCTTCCAAAATTCAATTAAATTTGTTAAAATAATTAAAATTCAGTTTTATTGCCTAGACAGCGTTTCAAACCATATTTCAACATAATTTAGAAGCAAATGCTTTAAAAAAAGAAAGAGTAGCACCTGAAGTTTCCAACTACAGTTCAAAGATGTTTTAATAATATTTTCTTAAAATTGATCTCTAGATTTGTTTTTCAATATTTGAAAATTTTACTCTGTTTTTATAAACTTCAAAAAGTTCATAATGATGTCAAAATGTATGTTTTAATAATATAGACTGATATAGCTCCTGAAATGCAAGAAGTGCTACTACTTAATCATTTTTTGTATCTAAATGACGCAACATTTCGCTTTATTTGTCTCATAAGTTTTCAAATTATGCCAAATATGATTTGAGTAAAGATCTTCTTTCCAACTCTACCCAGAAATAAAGAAGGCTCTCAAATTTTTCGTATGCAAACAACTTCTCCTCCTTTTGCTCGATAAATTCCTCGATTCATGTCAACAAACTTGTATGGAAGCTTGTATTCAACGCAATTCATATGGAATTACCTTCGTTCCTTCAATCTTAACACTACAATGCAAACAGGTTTTTAACACTCATATCTCGTACCCAAATACCTTCCCATGTTAAAATCATGTTAATAATGTTTTCGCCTTATACTAAATTTGTATACGTGACCCATTACAACTTGAAGTAATTCCAAACTGCACCTGGCGTCTTTTTTGCTGCAAATTACTATACTTTTAATTGTTTATGCAAAAAGTGTAAATAAAATTCATACGGATAAGCTAAAACCCAATGAATCAAGGAAAAAATGGGTTTCAATTTACTCTCTTTTGTAATGAGGGTCCTTTTAAAGATTTCAACTAACTGACCTTATCTTTCGATTAAGAATCGATTGAAAAGTAGATTTTCAAAAAATTAAATGGATTGAAAAAAATCTGTTCATGCTTCGATGGTGGTATGAATATTTTCTAGAAATTCATGCAAAAATCACAAAGAACCTTAAAATGTAGATTTTTGCGCCGAGAAGGTTAACAGTTTTCCAAGTTTCTTTTGCTTCTATTTTTTTAATTTCAATCTTCATTTCAATTCAGATACCCCGGGCAAGTGCAATCGGATTTAACCATAGTTGAACTTTTATAAATCTAAGAAAAAATTCAAATAAGATAAGAATCATGAAGAAAAAAATCACATCTAGGCTTCATTGCGCTTCCACGTGCATTGAAAATAGGCTTTGTTGAAAAATACGCGCCTGAATGTTCTCACTAATCAGTATGCTATGCCATGGCTGCTATCCACTAACGACGTTTGCTCGCGACGCCTTGACCATGGAGACGAAAAACGAACCACCCAAAGGAAAGAAAATCTCGAAAAAATGGAAGCCATGATTTTTTTTTCATTCAAAAAACTACAAATTTAATATTACGGACAATTGATGTGACTTTGTGTTATTTTTCTTCGATATAAACCGATTCGCATGCCTACAGAATATTCTAAAAATAATTTCATTCGAATCGTTTGGGTCATTTTGGAGGAGTAGTACTACAAACACCGTTACAAGAGAATTTTATATAATAGATATCAAAACATTTTTTGATGGATGAAGTGAATCTCCTTTTTGTACTTTATAATTTTTATTTGTTATGTAGGTTGTGATAACTGAATAAGATCGTTTATGGAAACTCATCTGTGCAATTCAACTCTGTCTCGTAATGCGAAATGAAAATTAAGGAAAACTATCAAATGCATAAATTTGAACTTTGGATTTCTGCATCAAATATTTTTAACGATCAAAGCAATCGATGGCTGTTACGATTACACCAACAGCATTTCTTCCACAAATCACTGGAATATCCGTGTTCGTGTTCCAATGGGCACGATAATAATTTATTTTATTTTATTTTCACTTATTTTTCAAGCCGTTAGGAGTTTTTCTCTTAGAAAACAAAACTTTAAAAATTGCAGAGCAATGAGAAGGCAGAAAAACGCGTTCGCACCAGAACAGCTCCTCGCTAGTACGTGCTCCAAAAACGCTTAACAAAACCCATTTATTTTGCATATCTTTAGTATAGAGATTTTCAGCTTTCAACTGGTTCATCTCTCTGAACCCAATTGTTATAGTGATGCTAATATAAGCTTGCCAGATTGCCTGGATATTTGACACAAAATTTAGGAAAAGTTCAGTCCGGTCCTGTCGCCGCAATTTCATAGCAAAAAGCCTTGATTTTGCACAGAATTGTTTACTTTATTTCCAAAGTTGAACAAAAAGAACTTAAATTGAGTTGTTAAAATTTTTATTTTTGTGTCCAAAAACAAGCGAGTTCAAACTAAATAAACATGAACAGTTTTTCGGAAGTTTAAAATACGATTTAAAATCTGCTGATATGTTTAGATGTAAAAATAAATTTTCGAGTGTATGATTTTTTATTTTTATTGAATGAATGACTCCGTGGTTTTGGCCAAATTGAAAATTTCGAAATCAGATGCCCGGATTTTGCCCGGTTAAAAATAAAATTGTCCGGATATGTCCGGAAAATATTCTGGCAACTTGCTGAAATGCTAAGAACAAAACGAATTTTTATCTTTCCTTATATTATCTCTTTCTTTGAAAATTGGATTTCATGCAATGTTTTGAAGTTGAAGTTATTTGTACAAAAGTTTACTGAAAAATAGGTTAGTGTGTAGAACTCTTACAGATATTACACTGATTTGACAGGTCGCACAAATGTCGCTGTCATGAGTATGCAGTCCAATCTAAAGCGTTGCGTATAATATAATCTTTGAAAAAACGCTGCTTATTTTGAGAAACAAAACACAAAAAAAAAACATTATATTTGAATGCTTTTCTGTGTTGAACCGATTAATTTAAATTTAGGCAAAGTCTAGGTTTTTCCAGTGTAAGTCATTAAAACTTCATAAAAGTGTTACCAATTTTTTGTTAACAGCCTATTGATGAATTCTAGTTTTGAGCATTAACAGAAATTTTTTTTGACTATTACGTGTCACTGAAACTGCAACCTTTAAAATAAATCAACCTGTAATCAACAAAACCTGCAATTTTTAATAGATTTCCTTGAAAATTAAAGAAGATTCATTTATTATTACAGTAAATGTCCTGTAAAACAGTTGTACACTGAAAATTAAATTTCACGAAATTTGTATGTGTCCTGCTCCTTTTTGTTACAGGCCATTTGCGTAATTTTAGAGGAAATAATTTTTGCTGTGTAAATGGATAAAAGTTTATTAGAAAAAAATGACAAGAGTTGAAAAGGATCGAGAAGAGTTTTTATAAGAAGCGATTCCATCAAGCACGGATTAACTATTTAAAAGTGGTAGAAACGGAGAAGGTTGAGTCTACCACAAAAGTTTTCTCAGGAAAAAGCGAGACGGTGGGCCAAAAAAGCGAGACATGTTCCGCTTTCGCGGGACGGATGGCAACCCTAGGTTAACTATATAAAATTTATGCATTTTTTCATTTAAGCGTTAAATCTAAGCTGAAAATGAAAGACTTGCACCCTTCAATTCTCAAGTTATCGTAATTTCTGTTACATTTAAACATGCATTGCAGGGATAACTACGGCCATGCCAACCATGTGGTAAGTTCCGCAAATGTTACCGGATCAAGGGATAGATTTTTTGCAGAAATAATACATTATAAAATATAAAACTTCAAAAACTAAAAGTTAGATTAGTTGCCATCGGGAGAATTTGCATCTGGAGACTCCAAATTGTTGGTAACCCTATCTTTTTTGCAAATGATTGAGAATCACTTTTATTTGTTTTGATTATAGTCATTTCAACATCTTTATGTCATTCGCGACTTATATCAACGATCTAGTTGGCGGACAGTCATTGAAAAAATTATCTGGTACTGTTATTGATGTTTTACTCTTGGGCTCGATCGAACTCACGACACCGGCTCAGGGAGCAACAGCCCTGATAGAGAATCAAATGAAGAAGATTTCATCAAAACTATGTTAAAGTCTAAAATCAAAAACTTTCTTGTTACAATAATGTTTCTCAAAATTGGACGGAAAATCTGTCAGTGTTGTTAGTTTCTTTTCATGAAAAAAAATGCGTTCGGGGCGTTTAAACTAGCAAAATTATATCCAGAGAATTATCCAGTGATTTTATCGGAAAAAATTTCGCGTTTTTTTTTCATACAAAATTTGAAATTAATACCCGGATACTTAAATATTGTTTTCATAATCTGCAAATATCTTATGTTCGTTCTAACCAAAAACCCAGCAAACAATGATAACTCAAGTCATTAAAAACGTTTCTGCTAATCGTAATTCCAACTAACGCAAGTACATAAAAGGTCTTAAAAATCGTTACTCGAAGTCGGAATGAATGGTTTAAATCGGATATGATAAAAAGTCCGCATATCTGCAGATTTTGATGATGATTTCGTTCCTTTGCTTTCTACCGCGTGGGTCAAATGAGAGAACAGCTTTGTTTTTCTCTCTGCGACTAGCAGTGCACCCAGATTGCTAAAATTCAAATGGTGTGTTTGCAAGAATTGCCCAATGACAGAAGCAGCAAATATTGTCGCTGGCAACGCTTCGCATCCGTTAAGGGAAAAAACTTGTGCTCTCTTGCATTCTTTTAGTATGTATGAATAAGGTGTCGAATATCGCCCAAATCGTATACTCTTATCGCTTTAGCCAGAACTTAAAAATATGTATGTATATTGCATCCACTTTGGTTTTTAATGATGTTTTTTCGAGTTTCATACGATCATTCTATAATGTATATGAAACGTATAACAAAGTTGTTGAGAAATATACCTACAAAAATGTTTGCTGTGTATATTTTTAGTACAACCACAGAAGTCATAATTTCAACAATTCAAAACGTTGAAAGGGTGCATTTCTTAAAGCTGAAACTGAAGCTTAGGTTCATTGCGACTTCTGAGGCCTTAAAATCTGAAAACAATAACAATAAGAGACGTTTTCATAAAACCCAATAAATTCAGCAAAACCTACGAAACTCAATTTCAATCTAACTCAAGGCTTCAAAAAATCACCTCAAGGCAAGTTTTCTGTTTAGTTCAAACATTAGGAACCTTGTTCAGCATCCCAAGGGTGGGCGCCTTTCTCAACAATGGGAACTAATTCCTCTGCATGACGTTTCAATCTTGGCTGGAACACACAACCTTGAGGTTATTCTTGCCAAGTTTATTTTAAGCTAGCCCGGCAACATTTTATGTGCCACTACATATTGACACGTGGATTTCAATTGGACACCAGAGTGGCTTCCATTTGAGATCGGTTTTCACACTTATTGGGATTTTTATCAATCAATCTGGTAATTCTATTGATAGGTATATAAATGAAAATCATTGCAAGAAGTTAAAATCTTTTTTTTTTTTGTTCACTCGAAGAATTCCATCTGTCAGCCACACTATCGAGCTTACACCCGAAACCAAAACTAAACCGAGCTCTTTCATGTTTGCTCAAGCCTGGAAACACTAAATATAACATTTTCCTCCTTTCAACATTGTTCGTTTTTGGATTAAACAAGCTGCCATTGACTTCATTCCAAGAAGTCAAGCCAAGCCTGGTACACAATTTTAGAATGAGTAGGTACCTAATCGTCGTTTCTCGTCTTGAACGCATATCTATAGTCTAGTGACGATGATGTTGGCAAGAGAGGAAAGCTTCCATCATTTTTCGTTGTCATTTCACATCCCGAAACTCGTCTCGAAACTGGCAGTTCTCAAATTGGCACTACTCGAAGCGAGTAACTATAGTAGAAATAAGATGCTTGCATTTTGCTGAGATGCTGCCAAGAAATTCAATCTTTCCAAATACCAGGTATTTTGATTCACACGACACCCTGGGAAGCTTTAAGAATTCTGGGAGAAAAAAAGCTTTAAGCATTTGCTGGAAACAATTGATTGATGACAAAAAAAAGAACAAGTAGCAAGTAGCTTAAAAATATTCCGAATAAGTTCAAAATATTTCTAATTCAAATTTGAAAAGCCAGGAAAGGTTTGTAAAATTTTCACTTTTGTCATTTTTGTCATTTTTTTCATTTTTGTTTTTTTTTGTCAGTTTTGTCATTTTTGTCTTTTTTGTCATTTTTGTCATTTTTGTCATTTTTGTCATTTTTGTCATTTTTGTCATTTTTGTCATTTTTGTCATTTTTGTCATTTTTGTCATTTTTGTCATTTTTGTCATTTTTGTCATTTTTGTCATTTTTGTCATTTTTGTCATTTTTGTCATTTTTGTCATTTTTGTCATTTTTGTCATTTTTGTCATTTTTGTCATTTTTGTCATTTTTGTCATTTTTGTCATTTTTGTCATTTTTGTCATTTTTGTCATTTTTGTCATTTTTGTCATTTTTGTCATTTTTGTCATTTATGTCATTTTTGTCATTTTTGTCATTTTTGTCATTTTTGTCATTTTTGTCATTTTTGTCATTTTTGTCATTTTTGTTATTTATGTTATTTTCAACGGTTTTGTCATTTTTATCTTTCTTGTCTTTTTTGTCTTTTTTGTTTTTTTTGTCTTTTTTGTCTGTTTTGTCTTTTTTTGCCTTTTTTGTCTTTTTGTCTTTTTTGTCTTTTTTGTCTTTTTTTGTCTTTTTTGTCTTTTTTGTCTTTTTTGTCTTTTTTGTCTTTTTTGTCTTTTTTGTCTTTTTTGTCTTTTTTGTCTTTTTTGTCTTTTTTGTCTTTTTTGTCTTTTTTGTCTTTTTTGTCTTTTTTGTCTTTTTTGTCTTTTTTGTCTTTTTTGTCTTTTTTGTCTTTTTTGTCTTTTTTGTCTTTTTTGTCTTTTTTGTCTTTTTTGTCTTTTTTGTCTTTTTTGTCTTTTTTGTCTTTTTTGTCTTTTTTGTCTTTTTTGTCTTTTTTGTCTTTTTTGTCTTTTTTGTCTTTTTTGTCTTTTTTGTCTTTTTTGTCTTTTTTGTCTTTTTTGTCTTTTTTGTCTTTTTTGTCTTTTTTGTCTTTTTTGTCTTTTTTGTCTTTTTTGTCTTTTTTGTCTTTTTTGTCTTTTTTGTCTTTTTTGTCTTTTTTGTCTTTTTTGTCTTTTTTGTCTTTTTTGTCTTTTTTGTCTTTTTTGTCTTTTTTGTCTTTTTTGTCTTTTTTGTCTTTTTTGTCTTTTTTGTCTTTTTTGTCTTTTTTGTCTTTTTTGTCTTTTTTGTCTTTTTTGTCTTTTTTGTCTTTTTTGTCTTTTTTGTCTTTTTTGTCTTTTTTGTCTTTTTTGTCTTTTTTGTCTTTTTTGTCTTTTTTGTCTTTTTTGTCTTTTTTGTCTTTTTTGTCTTTTTTGTCTTTTTTGTCTTTTTTGTCTTTTTTGTCTTTTTTGTCTTTTTTGTCTTTTTTGTCTTTTTTGTCTTTTTTGTCTTTTTTGTCTTTTTTGTCTTTTTTGTCTTTTTTGTCTTTTTTGTCTTTTTTGTCTTTTTTGTCTTTTTTGTCTTTTTTGTCTTTTTTGTCTTTTTTGTCTTTTTTGTCTTTTTTGTCTTTTTTGTCTTTTTTGTCTTTTTTGTCTTTTTTGTCTTTTTTGTCTTTTTTGTCTTTTTTGTCTTTTTTGTCTTTTTTGTCTTTTTTGTCTTTTTTGTCTTTTTTGTCTTTTTTGTCTTTTTTGTCTTTTTTGTCTTTTTTGTCTTTTTTGTCTTTTTTGTCTTTTTTGTCTTTTTTGTCTTTTTTGTCTTTTTTGTCTTTTTTGTCTTTTTTGTCTTTTTTGTCTTTTTTGTCTTTTTTGTCTTTTTTGTCTTTTTTGTCTTTTTTGTCTTTTTTGTCTTTTTTGTCTTTTTTGTCTTTTTTGTCTTTTTTGTCTTTTTTGTCTTTTTTGTCTTTTTTGTCTTTTTTGTCTTTTTTGTCTTTTTTGTCTTTTTTGTCTTTTTTGTCTTTTTTGTCTTTTTTGTCTTTTTTGTCTTTTTTGTCTTTTTTGTCTTTTTTGTCTTTTTTGTCTTTTTTGTCTTTTTTGTCTTTTTTGTCTTTTTTGTCTTTTTTGTCTTTTTTGTCTTTTTTGTCTTTTTTGTCTTTTTTGTCTTTTTTGTCTTTTTTGTCTTTTTTGTCTTTTTTGTCTTTTTTGTCTTTTTTGTCTTTTTTGTCTTTTTTGTCTTTTTTGTCTTTTTTGTCTTTTTTGTCTTTTTTGTCTTTTTTGTCTTTTTTGTCTTTTTTGTCTTTTTTGTCTTTTTTGTCTTTTTTGTCTTTTTTGTCTTTTTTGTCTTTTTTGTCTTTTTTGTCTTTTTTGTCTTTTTTGTCTTTTTTGTCTTTTTTGTCTTTTTTGTCTTTTTTGTCTTTTTTGTCTTTTTTGTCTTTTTTGTCTTTTTTGTCTTTTTTGTCTTTTTTGTCTTTTTTGTCTTTTTTGTCTTTTTTGTCTTTTTTGTCTTTTTTGTCTTTTTTGTCTTTTTTGTCTTTTTTGTCTTTTTTGTCTTTTTTGTCTTTTTTGTCTTTTTTGTCTTTTTTGTCTTTTTTGTCTTTTTTGTCTTTTTTGTCTTTTTTGTCTTTTTTGTCTTTTTTGTCTTTTTTGTCTTTTTTGTCTTTTTTGTCTTTTTTGTCTTTTTTGTCTTTTTTGTCTTTTTTGTCTTTTTTGTCTTTTTTGTCTTTTTTGTCTTTTTTGTCTTTTTTGTCTTTTTTGTCTTTTTTGTCTTTTTTGTCTTTTTTGTCTTTTTTGTCTTTTTTGTCTTTTTTGTCTTTTTTGTCTTTTTTGTCTTTTTTGTCTTTTTTGTCTTTTTTGTCTTTTTTGTCTTTTTTGTCTTTTTTGTCTTTTTTGTCTTTTTTGTCTTTTTTGTCTTTTTTGTCTTTTTTGTCTTTTTTGTCTTTTTTGTCTTTTTTGTCTTTTTTGTCTTTTTTGTCTTTTTTGTCTTTTTTGTCTTTTTTGTCTTTTTTGTCTTTTTTGTCTTTTTTGTCTTTTTTGTCTTTTTTGTCTTTTTTGTCTTTTTTGTCTTTTTTGTCTTTTTTGTCTTTTTTGTCTTTTTTGTCTTTTTTGTCTTTTTTGTCTTTTTTGTCTTTTTTGTCTTTTTTGCCTTTTTTGTCTTTTTTGTCTTTTTTGTCTTTTTTGTCTTTTTTGTCTTTTTTGTCTTTTTTGTCTTTTTTGTCTTTTTTGTCTTTTTTGTCTTTTTTGTCTTTTTTGTCTTTTTTGTCTTTTTTGTCTTTTTTGTCTTTTTTGTCTTTTTTGTCTTTTTTGTCTTTTTTGTCTTTTTTGTCTTTTTTGTCTTTTTTGTCTTTTTTGTCTTTTTTGTCTTTTTTGTCTTTTTTGTCTTTTTTGTCTTTTTTGTCTTTTTTGTCTTTTTTATCTTTTTTGTCTTTTTTGTCTTTTTTGTCTTTTTTGTCTTTTTTGTCTTTTTTGTCTTTTTTGTCTTTTTTGTCTTTTTTGTCTTTTTTGTCTTTTTTGTCTTTTTTGTCTTTTTTGTCTTTTTTGTCTTTTTTGTCTTTTTTGTCTTTTTTGTCTTTTTTGTCTTTTTTGTCTTTTTTGTCTTTTTTGTCTTTTTTGACTTTTTTGTCTTTTTTGTCTTTTTTGTCTTTTTTGTCTTTTTTGTCTTTTTTGTCTTTTTTGTCTTTTTTGTCTTTTTTGTCTTTTTTGTCTTTTTTGTCTTTTTTGTCTTTTTTGTCTTTTTTGTCTTTTTTGTCTTTTTTGTCTTTTTTGTCTTTTTTGTCTTTTTTGTCTTTTTTGTCTTTTTTGTCTTTTTTGTCTTTTTTGTCTTTTTTGTCTTTTTTGTCTTTTTTGTCTTTTTTGTCTTTTTTGTCTTTTTTGTCTTTTTTGTCTTTTTTGTCTTTTTTGTCTTTTTTGTCTTTTTTGTCTTTTTTGTCTTTTTTGTCTTTTTTGTCTTTTTTGTCTTTTTTGTCTTTTTTGTCTTTTTTGTCTTTTTTGTCTTTTTTGTCTTTTTTGTCTTTTTTGTCTTTTTTGTCTTTTTTGTCTTTTTTGTCTTTTTTGTCTTTTTTGTCTTTTTTGTCTTTTTTGTCTTTTTTGTCTTTTTTGTCTTTTTTGTCTTTTTTGTCTTTTTTGTCTTTTTTGTCTTTTTTGTCTTTTTTGTCTTTTTTGTCTTTTTTGTCTTTTTTGTCTATTTTGTCTTTTTTGTCTTTTTTGTCTTTTTTGTCTTTTTTGTCTTTTTTGTCTTTTTTGTCTTTTTTGTCTTTTTTGTCTTTTTTGTCTTTTTTGTCTTTTTTGTCTATTTTGTCTTTTTTGTCTTTTTTGTCTTTTTTGTCTTTTTCGTCTTTTTTGTCTTTTTTGTCATTTTTGTCTCTTTTTTGTTTTTTTTTTGTGTGTAGACATTCATAAGATTTTTGGTTTAACCAGAATAAACTTTTTCTAAACTTAATCAATATGACACTCGCATCACACTTAAATAATTTTGTCTTCAAATCTTCAAAGTATCATTCATGTTCAATTTAAAGCCATTTAAGTCAGTTTGAAACTTAGGAAAAATGTTGCACATTGAATTCCGGGAAAGGAAAAATGCTCCATTCTACATTAAATCGTAAACTATGTTAGAAGCGCACCACATTTGAACCGCATATAATCACAACCCCCTCACACATACCCTGTTTAAATCACAAACAATCTTGCAAGCCTTATGTCGTTTATTTATGTTGTTACACTCATAAAAATTAAATGAAAATTTTCTAAAATGTTTGTAACTAATACTGATTTTCAAAAAGCACTGTCTATAATTTTTAAAACTTATTGGTGTTCCTACTCAGAATTTTTTGAACACAAATTTACTGGATAAAATAAACAAATTTGAATAAAAACCTTTCTGGTCCAACCTTACAGTGACGACATGGCCAAGGCAGAAGCAGCCAATAAATTGAAGTATCAAACCGTCAGGCACACAGCCAGTGATTCTTTCCCTGTATGTGGGAGAAGCACCTCTTTGGGTTCACTGTGGGTCACATCTTTTAATGGGATCCAGCAAAAGATCTTGTTTATTACCTTATGCTGCCTGACTTTTTTGTCTTTTTTATCTTTTTTGTCTTTTTTGTCTTTTTTGTCTTTTTTGTCTTTTT
Organism: Uranotaenia lowii; assembly: GCF_029784155.1. Taxonomy (NCBI): domain Eukaryota; kingdom Metazoa; phylum Arthropoda; class Insecta; order Diptera; family Culicidae; genus Uranotaenia; species Uranotaenia lowii. The sequence continues at coordinate 39,794,601 of NC_073691.1, forward strand.
TGTCTTTTTTGTCTTTTTTGTCTTTTTTGTCTTTTTTGTCTTTTTTGTCTTTTTTGTCTTTTCTGTCTTTTTTGTCTTTTTTGTCTTTTTTGTCTTTTTTGTCTTTTTTGTCTTTTTTGTCTTTTTTGTCTTTTTTGTCTTTTTTGTCTTTTTTGTCTTTTTTGTCTTTTTTGTCTTTTTTGTCTTTTTTGTCTTTTTTGTCTTTTTTGTCTTTTTTGTCTTTTTTGACTTTTTTGTCTTTTTTGTCTTTTTTGTCTTTTTTGTCTTTTTTGTCTTTTTTGTCTTTTTTGTCTTTTTTGTCTTTTTTGTCTTTTTTGTCTTTTTTGTCTTTTTTGTCTTTTTTGTCTTTTTTGTCTTTTTTGTCTTTTTTGTCTTTTTTGTCTTTTTTGTCTTTTTTGTCTTTTTTGTCTTTTTTGTCTTTTTTGTCTTTTTTGTCTTTTTTGTCTTTTTTGTCTTTTTTGTCTTTTTTGTCTTTTTTGTCTTTTTTGTCTTTTTTGTCTTTTTTGTCTTTTTTGTCTTTTTTGTCTTTTTTGTCTTTTTTGTCTTTTTTGTCTTTTTTGTCTTTTTTGTCTTTTTTGTCTTTTTTGTCTTTTTTGTCTTTTTTGTCTTTTTTGTCTTTTTTGTCTTTTTTGTCTTTTTTGTCTTTTTTGTCTTTTTTGTCTTTTTTGTCTTTTTTGTCTTTTTTGTCTTTTTTGTCTTTTTTGTCTTTTTTGTCTTTTTTGTCTTTTTTGTCTTTTTTGTCTTTTTTGTCTTTTTTGTCTTTTTTGTCTTTTTTGTCTTTTTTGTCTTTTTTGTCTTTTTTGTCTTTTTTGTCTTTTTTGTCTTTTTTGTCTTTTTTGTCTTTTTTGTCTTTTTTGTCTTTTTTGTCTTTTTTGTCTTTTTTGTCTTTATTGTCTTTTTTGTCTTTTTTGTCTTTTTTGTCTTTTTTGTCTTTTTTGTCTTTTTTGTCTTTTTTGTCTTTTTTGTCTTTTTTGTCTTTTTTGTCTTTTTTGTCTTTTTTGTCTTTTTTGTCTTTTTTGTCTTTTTTGTCTTTTTTGTCTTTTTTGTCTTTTTTGTCTTTTTTGTCTTTTTTGTCTTTTTTGTCTTTTTTGTCTTTTTTGTCTTTTTTGTCTTTTTTGTCTTTTTTGTCTTTTTTGTCTTTTTTGTCTTTTTTGTCTTTTTTGTCTTTTTTGTCTTTTTTGTCTTTTTTGTCTTTTTTGTCTTTTTTGTCTTTTTTGTCTTTTTTGTCTTTTTTGTCTTTTTTGTCTTTTTTGTCTTTTTTGTCTTTTTTGTCTTTTTTGTCTTTTTTGTCTTTTTTGTCTTTTTTGTCTTTTTTGTCTTTTTTGTCTTTTTTGTCTTTTTTGTCTTTTTTGTTTTTTTTGTCTTTTTTGTCTTTTTTGTCTTTTTTGTCTTTTTTGTCTTTTTTGTCTTTTTTGTCTTTTTTGTCTTTTTTGTCTTTTTTGTCTTTTTTGTCTTTTTTGTCTTTTTTGTCTTTTTTGTCTTTTTTGTCTTTTTTGTCTTTTTTGTCTTTTTTGTCTTTTTTGTCTTTTTTGTCTTTTTTGTCTTTTTTGTCTTTTTTGTCTTTTTTGTCTTTTTTGTCTTTTTTGTCTTTTTTGTCTTTTTTGTCTTTTTTGTCTTTTTTGTCTTTTTTGTCTTTTTTGTCTTTTTTGTCTTTTTTGTCTTTTTTGTCTTTTTTGTCTTTTTTGTCTTTTTTGTCTTATTTGTCTTTTTTGTCTTTTTTGTCTTTTTTGTCTTTTTTGTCTTTTTTGTCTTTTTTGTCTTTTTTGTCTTTTTTGTCTTTTTTGTCTTTTTTGTCTTTTTTGTCTTTTTTGTCTTTTTTGTCTTTTTTGTCTTTTTTGTCTTTTTTGTCTTTTTTGTCTTTTTTGTCTTTTTTATCTTTTTGTCTTTTTTGTCTTTTTTGTCTTTTTTTGTCTTTTTTGTCTTTTTTGTCTTTTTTGTCTTTTTTGTCTTTTTTGTCTTTTTTGTCTTTTTTGTCTTTTTTGTCTTTTTTGTCTTTTTTGTCTTTTTTGTCTTTTTTGTCTTTTTTGTCTTTTTTGTCTTTTTTGTCTTTTTTGTCTTTTTTGTCTTTTTTGTCTTTTTTGTCTTTTTTGTCTTTTTTGTCTTTTTTGTCTTTTTTGTCTTTTTTGTCTTTTTTGTCTTTTTTGTCTTTTTTGTCTTTTTTGTCTTTTTTGTCTTTTTTGTCTTTTTTGTCTTTTTTGTCTTTTTTGTCTTTTTTGTCTTTTTTGTCTTTTTTGTCTTTTTTGTCTTTTTTGTCTTTTTTGTCTTTTTTGTCTTTTTTGTCTTTTTTGTCTTTTTTGTCTTTTTTGTCTTTTTTGTCTTTTTTGTCTTTTTTGTCTTTTTTGTCTTTTTTGTCTTTTTTGTCTTTTTTGTCTTTTTTGTCTTTTTTGTCTTTTTTGTCTTTTTTGTCTTTTTTGTCTTTTTTGTCTTTTTTGTCTTTTTTGTCTTTTTTGTCTTTTTTGTCTTTTTTGTCTTTTTTGTCTTTTTGTCTTTTTTGTCTTTTTTGTCTTTTTTGTCTTTTTTGTCTTTTTGTCTTTTTGTCTTTTTTGTCTTTTTTGTCTTTTTTGTCTTTTTTGTCTTTTTTGTCTTTTTTGTCTTTTTTGTCTTTTTTGTCTTTTTTGTCTTTTTTTGTCTTTTTTGTCTTTTTTGTCTTTTTTGTCTTTTTTGTCTTTTTTGTCTTTTTTGTCTTTTTTGTCTTTTTGTCTTTTTTTGTCTTTTTTGTCTTTTTTGTCTTTTTTGTCTTTTTTGTCTTTTTTGTCTTTTTTGTCTTTTTGTCTTTTTTGTCTTTTTTGTCTTTTTTGTCTTTTTTGTCTTTTTTGTCTTTTTTGTCTTTTTTGTCTTTTTTGTCTTTTTTGTCTTTTTTGTCTTTTTTGTCTTTTTTGTCTTTTTTGTCTTTTTTGTCTTTTTTGTCTTTTTTGTCTTTTTTGTCTTTTTTGTCTTTTTTGTCTTTTTTATCTTTTTTGTCTTTTTTGTCTTTTTTGTCTTTTTGTCTTTTTTGTCTTTTTTGTCTTTTTTGTCTTTTTTGTCTTTTTTGTCTTTTTTGTCTTTTTTGTCTTTTTTGTCTTTTTTGTCTTTTTTGTCTTTTTTGTCTTTTTTGTCTTTTTTGTCTTTTCTGTCTTTTTTGTCTTTTTTGTCTTTTTTGTCTTTTTTGTCTTTTTTGTCTTTTTTGTCTTTTTTGTCTTTTTTGTCTTTTTTGTCTTTTTTGTCTTTTTTGTCTTTTTTGTCTTTTTTGTCTTTTTTGACTTTTTTGTCTTTTTTGTCTTTTTTGTCTTTTTTGTCTTTTTGTCTTTTTTGTCTTTTTTGTCTTTTTTGTCTTTTTTGTCTTTTTTGTCTTTTTTGTCTTTTTTGTCTTTTTTGTCTTTTTTGTCTTTTTTGTCTTTTTTGTCTTTTTTGTCTTTTTTGTCTTTTTTGTCTTTTTTGTCTTTTTTGTCTTTTTTGTCTTTTTTGTCTTTTTTGTCTTTTTGTCTTTTTTGTCTTTTTTGTCTTTTTTGTCTTTTTTGTCTTTTTTGTCTTTTTTGTCTTTTTTGTCTTTTTTGTCTTTTTTGTCTTTTTTGTCTTTTTTGTCTTTTTTGTCTTTTTTGTCTTTTTGTCTTTTTTGTCTTTTTTGTCTTTTTTGTCTTTTTTGTCTTTTTTGTCTTTTTTGTCTTTTTTGTCTTTTTTGTCTTTTTTGTCTTTTTTGTCTTTTTTGTCTTTTTTGTCTTTTTTGTCTTTTTTGTCTTTTTTGTCTTTTTTGTCTTTTTTGTCTTTTTTGTCTTTTTTGTCTTTTTTGTCTTTTTTGTCTTTTTTGTCTTTTTTGTCTTTTTGTCTTTTTTGTCTTTTTTGTCTTTTTTGTCTTTTTTGTCTTTTTTGTCTTTTTTGTCTTTTTTGTCTTTTTTGTCTTTTTTGTCTTTTTTGTCTTTTTTGTCTTTTTTGTCTTTTTTGTCTTTTTTGTCTTTTTTGTCTTTTTTGTCTTTTTTGTCTTTTTTGTCTTTTTTGTCTTTTTTGTCTTTTTTGTCTTTTTTGTCTTTTTTGTCTTTTTTGTCTTTTTTGTCTATTTTGTCTTTTTTGTCTTTTTTGTCTTTTTTGTCTTTTTTGTCTTTTTTGTCTTTTTTGTCTTTTTTGTCTTTTTTGTCTTTTTTGTCTTTTTTGTCTTTTTTGTCTTTTTTGTCTTTTTTGTCTTTTTTGTCTATTTTGTCTTTTTTGTCTTTTTTGTCTTTTTTGTCTTTTTTGTCTTTTTCGTCTTTTTTGTCTTTTTTGTCATTTTTGTCTCTTTTTTGTTTTTTTTTTTTGTGTGTAGACATTCATAAGATTTTTGGTTTAACCAGAATAAACTTTTTCTAAACTTAATCAATATGACACTCGCATCACACTTAAATAATTTTGTCTTCAAATCTTCAAAGTATCATTCATGTTCAATTTAAAGCCATTTAAGTCAGTTTGAAACTTAGGAAAAATGTTGCACATTGAATTCCGGGAAAGGAAAAATGCTCCATTCTACATTAAATCGTAAACTATGTTAGAAGCGCACCACATTTGAACCGCATATAATCACAACCCCCTCACACATACCCTGTTTAAATCACAAACAATCTTGCAAGCCTTATGTCGTTTATTTATGTTGTTACACTCATAAAAATTAAATGAAAATTTTCTAAAATGTTTGTAACTAATACTGATTTTCAAAAAGCACTGTCTATAATTTTTAAAACTTATTGGTGTTCCTACTCAGAATTTTTTGAACAAAAATTTACTGGATAAAATAAACAAATTTGAATAAAAACCTTTCTGGTCCAACCTTACAGTGACGACATGGCCAAGGCAGAAGCAGCCAATAAATTGAAGTATCAAACCGTCAGGCACACAGCCAGTGATTCTTTCCCTGTATGTGGGAGAAGCACCTCTTTGGGTTCACTGTGGGTCACATCTTTTAATGGGATCCAGCAAAAGATCTTGTTTATTACCTTATGCTGCCTGACTTTTTTGTCTTTTTTATCTTTTTTGTCTTTTTTGTCTTTTTTGTCTTTTTTGTCTTTTTTGTCTTTTTTGTCTTTTTTGTCTTTTTTGTCTTTTTTGTCTTTTTTGTCTTTTTTGTCTTTTTTGTCTTTTCTGTCTTTTTTGTCTTTTTTGTCTTTTTTGTCTTTTTTGTCTTTTTTGTCTTTTTTGTCTTTTTTGTCTTTTTTGTCTTTTTTGTCTTTTTTGTCTTTTTTGTCTTTTTTGTCTTTTTTGTCTTTTTTGTCTTTTTTGTCTTTTTTGTCTTTTTGTCTTTTTTGTCTTTTTTGTCTTTTTTGACTTTTTTGACTTTTTTGTCTTTTTTGTCTTTTTTGTCTTTTTTGTCTTTTTTGTCTTTTTTGTCTTTTTTGTCTTTTTTGTCTTTTTTGTCTTTTTTGTCTTTTTTGTCTTTTTTGTCTTTTTTGTCTTTTTTGTCTTTTTTGTCTTTTTTGTCTTTTTTGTCTTTTTTGTCTTTTTTGTCTTTTTTGTCTTTTTTGTCTTTTTTGTCTTTTTTGTCTTTTTTGTCTTTTTTGTCTTTTTTGTCTTTTTTGTCTTTTTTGTCTTTTTTGTCTTTTTTGTCTTTTTTGTCTTTTTTGTCTTTTTTGTCTTTTTTGTCTTTTTTGTCTTTTTTGTCTTTTTTGTCTTTTTTGTCTTTTTTGTCTTTTTTGTCTTTTTTGTCTTTTTTGTCTTTTTTGTCTTTTTTGTCTTTTTTGTCTTTTTTGTCTTTTTTGTCTTTTTTGTCTTTTTTGTCTTTTTTGTCTTTTTTGTCTTTTTTGTCTTTTTTGTCTTTTTTGTCTTTTTTGTCTTTTTTGTCTTTTTTGTCTTTTTTGTCTTTTTTGTCTTTTTTGTCTTTTTTGTCTTTTTTGTCTTTTTTGTCTTTTTTGTCTTTTTTGTCTTTTTTGTCTTTTTTGTCTTTTTTGTCTTTTTTGTCTTTTTTGTCTTTTTTGTCTTTTTTGTCTTTATTGTCTTTTTTGTCTTTTTTGTCTTTTTTGTCTTTTTTGTCTTTTTTGTCTTTTTTGTCTTTTTTGTCTTTTTTGTCTTTTTTGTCTTTTTTGTCTTTTTTGTCTTTTTTGTCTTTTTTGTCTTTTTTGTCTTTTTTGTCTTTTTTGTCTTTTTTGTCTTTTTTGTCTTTTTTGTCTTTTTTGTCTTTTTTGTCTTTTTTGTCTTTTTTGTCTTTTTTGTCTTTTTTGTCTTTTTTGTCTTTTTTGTCTTTTTTGTCTTTTTTGTCTTTTTTGTCTTTTTTGTCTTTTTTGTCTTTTTTGTCTTTTTTGTCTTTTTTGTCTTTTTTGTCTTTTTTGTCTTTTTTGTCTTTTTTGTCTTTTTTGTCTTTTTTGTCTTTTTTGTCTTTTTTGTCTTTTTTGTCTTTTTTGTCTTTTTTGTCTTTTTTGTCTTTTTTGTCTTTTTTGTCTTTTTTGTCTTTTTTGTCTTTTTTGTCTTTTTTGTCTTTTTTGTCTTTTTTGTCTTTTTTGTCTTTTTTGTCTTTTTTGTCTATTTTGTCTTTTTTGTCTTTTTTGTCTTTTTTGTCTTTTTCGTCTTTTTTGTCTTTTTTGTCATTTTTGTCTCTTTTTTGTTTTTTTTTTTTTTGTGTGTAGACATTCATAAGATTTTTGGTTTAACCAGAATAAACTTTTTCTAAACTTAATCAATATGACACTCGCATCACACTTAAATAATTTTGTCTTCAAATCTTCAAAGTATCATTCATGTTCAATTTAAAGCCATTTAAGTCAGTTTGAAACTTAGGAAAAATGTTGCACATTGAATTCCGGGAAAGGAAAAATGCTCCATTCTACATTAAATCGTAAACTATGTTAGAAGCGCACCACATTTGAACCGCATATAATCACAACCCCCTCACACATACCCTGTTTAAATCACAAACAATCTTGCAAGCCTTATGTCGTTTATTTATGTTGTTACACTCATAAAAATTAAATGAAAATTTTCTAAAATGTTTGTAACTAATACTGATTTTCAAAAAGCACTGTCTATAATTTTTAAAACTTATTGGTGTTCCTACTCAGAATTTTTTGAACAAAAATTTACTGGATAAAATAAACAAATTTGAATAAAAACCTTTCTGGTCCAACCTTACAGTGACGACATGGCCAAGGCAGAAGCAGCCAATAAATTGAAGTATCAAACCGTCAGGCACACAGCCAGTGATTCTTTCCCTGTATGTGGGAGAAGCACCTCTTTGGGTTCACTGTGGGTCACATCTTTTAATGGGATCCAGCAAAAGATCTTGTTTATTACCTTATGCTGCCTGACTTTTTTGTCTTTTTTATCTTTTTTGTCTTTTTTGTCTTTTTTGTCTTTTTTGTCTTTTTTGTCTTTTTTGTCTTTTTTGTCTTTTTTGTCTTTTTTGTCTTTTTTGTCTTTTTTGTCTTTTTTGTCTTTTCTGTCTTTTTTGTCTTTTTTGTCTTTTTTGTCTTTTTTGTCTTTTTTGTCTTTTTTGTCTTTTTTGTCTTTTTTGTCTTTTTTGTCTTTTTTGTCTTTTTTGTCTTTTTTGTCTTTTTTGTCTTTTTTGTCTTTTTTGACTTTTTTGTCTTTTTTGTCTTTTTTGTCTTTTTTGTCTTTTTTGTCTTTTTTGTCTTTTTTGTCTTTTTTGTCTTTTTTGTCTTTTTTGTCTTTTTTGTCTTTTTTGTCTTTTTTGTCTTTTTTGTCTTTTTTGTCTTTTTTGTCTTTTTTGTCTTTTTTGTCTTTTTTGTCTTTTTTGTCTTTTTTGTCTTTTTTGTCTTTTTTGTCTTTTTTGTCTTTTTTGTCTTTTTTGTCTTTTTTGTCTTTTTTGTCTTTTTTGTCTTTTTTGTCTTTTTTGTCTTTTTTGTCTTTTTTGTCTTTTTTGTCTTTTTTGTCTTTTTTGTCTTTTTTGTCTTTTTTGTCTTTTTTGTCTTTTTTGTCTTTTTTGTCTTTTTTGTCTTTTTTGTCTTTTTTGTCTTTTTTGTCTTTTTTGTCTTTTTTGTCTTTTTTGTCTTTTTTGTCTTTTTTGTCTTTTTTGTCTTTTTTGTCTTTTTTGTCTTTTTTGTCTTTTTTGTCTTTTTTGTCTTTTTTGTCTTTTTTGTCTTTTTTGTCTTTTTTGTCTTTTTTGTCTTTTTTGTCTTTTTTGTCTTTTTTGTCTTTTTTGTCTTTTTTGTCTTTTTTGTCTTTTTTGTCTTTATTGTCTTTTTTGTCTTTTTTGTCTTTTTTGTCTTTTTTGTTTTTTTTTGTCTTTTTTGTCTTTTTTGTCTTTTTTGTCTTTTTTGTCTTTTTTGTCTTTTTTGTCTTTTTTGTCTTTTTTGTCTTTTTTGTCTTTTTTGTCTTTTTTGTCTTTTTTGTCTTTTTTGTCTTTTTTGTCTTTTTTGTCTTTTTTGTCTTTTTTGTCTTTTTTGTCTTTTTTGTCTTTTTTGTCTTTTTTGTCTTTTTTGTCTTTTTTGTCTTTTTTGTCTTTTTTGTCTTTTTTGTCTTTTTTGTCTTTTTTGTCTTTTTTGTCTTTTTTGTCTTTTTTGTCTTTTTTGTCTATTTTGTCTTTTTTGTCTTTTTTGTCTTTTTTGTCTTTTTCGTCTTTTTTGTCTTTTTTGTCATTTTTGTCTCTTTTTTGTTTTTTTTTTTTTTGTGTGTAGACATTCATAAGATTTTTGGTTTAACCAGAATAAACTTTTTCTAAACTTAATCAATATGACACTCGCATCACACTTAAATAATTTTGTCTTCAAATCTTCAAAGTATCATTCATGTTCAATTTAAAGCCATTTAAGTCAGTTTGAAACTTAGGAAAAATGTTGCACATTGAATTCCGGGAAAGGAAAAATGCTCCATTCTACATTAAATCGTAAACTATGTTAGAAGCGCACCACATTTGAACCGCATATAATCACAACCCCCTCACACATACCCTGTTTAAATCACAAACAATCTTGCAAGCCTTATGTCGTTTATTTATGTTGTTACACTCATAAAAATTAAATGAAAATTTTCTAAAATGTTTGTAACTAATACTGATTTTCAAAAAGCACTGTCTATAATTTTTAAAACTTATTGGTGTTCCTACTCAGAATTTTTTGAACAAAAATTTACTGGATAAAATAAACAAATTTGAATAAAAACCTTTCTGGTCCAACCTTACAGTGACGACATGGCCAAGGCAGAAGCAGCCAATAAATTGAAGTATCAAACCGTCAGGCACACAGCCAGTGATTCTTTCCCTGTATGTGGGAGAAGCACCTCTTTGGGTTCACTGTGGGTCACATCTTTTAATGGGATCCAGCAAAAGATCTTGTTTATTACCTTATGCTGCCTGAATCCATCAATAAAGGTGTCTCTCTACTGAGGAGAGATGTTTGAAATTAACTGGAATGTGGAAACCCATAATCATTCTTTGACAATTGAAGAAATGGGTTTGAAGATAAAAACGTAAATGATTCTTTGAAAGTTCCATAATAGCTGAATAAAAGTTTCTTAAAATGAATGATGTGTTAATGAGACTCAGAAAACTCAAAACAGAACTTGAATAAGAGCAATTTAAACTTTGACGAACCTGGTAAAGAGATAAGTAGTTTGAATATTTTTATAGCTTATGAAATATATGTGCAATTCGCATCAAGCTCATTTTTCAAGCTATCTCGCATTGAACAACTCGTTAAGCCAAAGCCAATATTAGCTTTCGATTTTACAGCCCACAGTTCTTCAAGCCACTCTGAGTAGGACTCTTGTGCTAGGTTCCAGAAACTCTTTCGTTTGCCAATCTGGAAACGCAACTATATCCAAACCTAGATACATGTATTCCCAGCAGAGCATTCCAAAAACTAGCTGTCTCCACCAGCACTCAGCATCCCACAATTCGATACAGCCAATGGAAAATGCAATTTGGATAAATTTGCCGCTAATGCATGTGTTCGAAGCGTGACGTTACGTGCTACACTAGACGATGGCTGGGAAATGTAATGCTGCGGAAGATTTGTACCGAATCGGCTGGAAGCAGTGGTGCCATCTTTATTCATTTATTTTTCAGTTATTTTTCAAATTGAAAAATTATATTGCCTAATTCCACTGACAATTTCAAGTTCCATTTCAATTTTTTTTTTATTCAATTGGCGTCACTAGATCTCACTTCCTGATGCTGCCGCTGACACGGGAGGAAATCGGAACCATTTTTGAACTCGATTTGCTCGACAAAGCGCAACCGTCCATTGACGGTTCCATTTTTCTGTAAACCATCCACCCCCGCTAAAAGTATCACAACGAAGACGACGCGACGCGAGACAGGATAAAAGTCAGAAAGCTGCACAAGCTGCTTATGCTGCAGCAGCAGCTTTGGGGCGAAAAAATTCAATATTCATTGAAAATTCTTAAATGACATTTATCGAATGTGTCCTGGAGCAGCCGTGTGCCCCGGTTTGATGAAATATGGAAGCACAGGGAAGAGGAAAAATGTATATGCACTTTTCATCGGAAGTGGTCCAGCTTTCGATTGACAGTTGCAGAAAAAATGGAGTGTTCACTTCACACGACCCACCCCCGGACGTTTGCATTTCAAGAAGGAAAGTAGAAGGAAACTCGACTCGAACTCTAAGAAATCCAATCGATTGCATTGGCATGGCCATTGGAAGTCGTAACTGCGAAGGAAGGAAACAGGTAGAGCAAAGAGATAGCAAAGTGAAATAAATTGAATACTCTTGCGATGTCGGTAGAACGGCATCTGTCTTTCGAACTCTCTAGGACTTTGATCAAAAATAACGGACTTGGTAATTTTTCTGAGCCGCATGCTTTTGATAACAGATGGAAAAAAATGTAAACTGACTTTGAAGGTTTGTTGTTTCCTTCTATTCTCGAAAAAAAAGGTTTTACCCTTGAATTTTTATTTCGATTTTTCTAAGTGAAATGAATATAAATCGGTTATGGTAGTGAATTTAAATTTCAAATAATTTCCAAAATTACAGTTTTTAACGCCTTTTTTTCTGTATAATCTTACAAGGCAAAAGCTAAACTTAACTCACTATAAATATTATTTTTTGTAAAATTACGTCAAATCTGATGTAAATTTAAGCATCATTTATGACGGAATATTCAGTGCGAGTTGGAAATTACACGTCTTATCACGATTTTTTTTTTTTTTTTTTGATAATTTACTCTTCACGTGGCACCAGTGAAATGGATTTTGTAACATGGTTACTATTTGCTTCTCCAATACAAACAATATTATCATAGAGTAAAGATAGTTTAATAAGACATTTAGTAAATATTATTGTTAGTTATTTAATTCGTCAATGTTATTGTAAATAAAAGAAAATAAAATAAAAAGATTCATCACATGTACCGTCCAAATGAAACGAACCATTATCATGTTGATCCGATGCAAGCTCTCATCCAAGCTTTTATGTAACTTCTCCATACAACATCCGCTTTCCATGACTATGGTGATAGGGTGCCGCCGCTCGATATAACTCTCAGAGATCCGAGAAGGATCCGGGATGAAAGGGAAAGATGACTTGTTTGGGGAGACACAAGAGATTGCCCAATGTCATGCCGAGAGCATGGCTGGTGTACCCGAACTAAGGTTCGAAAGTTCGATGACCGCATTCGTGGGTCATCGGATTTCCCCTCAAAAAGGTCAAAGGATTTTCCATACTTGCGACCCAACTGAGGATCTACGGAACGGATCTAGATCACTTTGATCCAGACCGTGGTTTAGGCCGTAGCGAGGTTCTTTTTTATTTGTATCGCGAAGTCGCAAAAGTATGAAAACACGTGAAGTGTCTTTGATGTTGAGATGTTAATTGTTCTTGTTCCGTTTCCCTTTTAGCTAGATTAGTAAAGCTAGGAAGTAGTCTTGTGCGTGTGTTAAAATCTATGTGCGTCGACCTTCAACAAAAAGGGTAAAAATTCTAACGAATTCTGTGTGTGCACTGTGTGTGAGTTAATGTTTGCCGTACGAATCTTCCGTACTATCTCCTTATATAGGAATGCAACACCGCAACGCTTTTAGCGATTTCTACGGAACCTCGCATTTCCAGCAACGGGAGGCTTCGAAGTTTGCCCGACGTAGCACGTTGGAAGGGAAACGCACGCCACCAAGCGTTCTCCACCAGCCCGTAGCAAGCCACATCCTACCGGGCCGACGGTATTCATCATCACCCCACCGTAGCCGGAAGCGTCGCAGAAAGTTCGGACATCATTTAAGGAAGATCCCTTAACCACTTCACCGACCAGTCCAACCGTCTATTTTTGGACAACGAGTAAGCCAGCTCTGCTTTATCGGCATCGAGCGAAACGGTACCGTAAGTACGGATATGAAAACCTAAATGCGCATTTGATTATATGAAATTTCTGGGCCCATGAATAAAATCTAAATACCACACACAGTTTTGGAAACTTTTAACCCGATTTAATTTGTACAAAGCTTTCCCCGAACAGTTACGTCTTTTCTAAGAAGGTATTTCACGTGTCCGGTCCGCTTAGTTTGTAGAGTTTGCTTTTTGTCCTTAATTTATTTTACTCCGGGTGAACTGCTCAGGAAAACAGTTCCCTCGCTTACGCCTCTATCGCGGGAAGGAAAAACTTGGGAAAGTAAGTTCCACCCATGACGAGAAGCCCAAGTGAGTACCTTTTGAGCGGATAGGATAATGGTTTGCGTCCCAGCTATTCTTTGGGCACGACGGTGCAATTGATGGTACATTTTCCTAGCATCATCATCCTCCTTTACCTTTCGTATCCCTTTTCGGATCTTGTTTGGACAACCCGCCCTGAGGTCGGGGGTCTAGCCGGGCAATCTACCTCGACGAGTGGTCCTCATATGAGGTGGCGCGTAAACCACTTGTTTCATTGAAAGCGGAAGTAATAATTGAAGAAGCTTGATGCGCACGCGCGAAATCGCACGTGTTATAATATTGTATGTGATTGTCAATCTTTCTAACGCGATGAAAACGCGATTCGCTGGTAAGGAGCATATACCCGAAAATAGTTATTTTTGCTTCAGAATAGCCTAAACATTTTAAAGCTGATTAACGAAAAGCTTTCCAGATTGCCCGATTTTCCCGGACATGTCTGGATGTTTAATACAAATGTGAAAGGTCCGGTCTGACCCGGTTGTCATTTGAAAAAAGCCCGGATGGATTTCGTTATTTAAAGTTTTGATTTTTGTATACGAAACCGAGTTTTTAGCATGTTTAAAAGAAACAATCAGGAACAGTTTCTGGAAGCTGAAAATAGAGAATGTCAACTCAGAGAAAAAAAAACTTCAACGAAATGATTTGATGATTTGAAATTTTGACAAATTAAAAACATCCTCCCCTTCTTTCTTCCATGCTTAGATACCTAAAAGCTTAGCGAAATAAAGGATATAAATAAGGTTAGCTTTGTAGATCTAAAACTTATAGTTTGATCCAAAACTCAGTATCAGAAGTCAGAAACAGGTATATTTTGATTCATATAAAAGAAGCTTGGATAAATACAATATTTGAAAAAAACCATGTAATAATGGATAAGAACCAAGAAGATCCAAAACAAATAAAAAGAATTCCCAATAAGATATCGAGTAAATTTTCATCGGCTTTTTCAGATTACTGGGCAGTAAAAACGAATATTGTTGCCCAGTAACGATTCACTGCCCAGTAGACTGGAAAAGCCGAAGAAAATTTACCCACTATCAAAGTTTCACAATCGAAAGCAAAAATAAGATTACAATAAAATATCAGAACTAAGAAAAAAGGACAATATTAAATGTTAATTATATGTAGATTCTACTTAACATTGATTGACACTCAATCGTACAAATAAGAAAAAAACATAAAGATTTTAGATCACAAGTAAAATCTAACTATGGAATCAACGTTTGATAAATGTTTTTAATATCATATTTCAAACGCCAGATTTTAAATACTGATTAGAAACAGCAACAACATTCGGATTGATTTGATAATATTTTAAAATGTAAATTGAAAAGATGATTATATAATTAAGAATGTTGTAAAGTAACTACAGATATATTTGGAGCATAAAAATCGTGATATTTCAAACAATGCGAAGAGTTGTTTAGAAACACTGCAAAAGTTATGCGTCATGTTTGCAAATTTGCTATACGGATAAGAACACTTCTATCATAATTTTGGCGAAAAAAAAACCATTGATTAAAACTGCTCAAATGACGATATGTTTCAACAAAACATTCTTCGGTGCACTCGTCTTGGGATTAATTGAAAATGGACATGACGGTGTCTTGGATCCTTCGCAAACGAATAAAATAATGTGAAACACAAAAAAATACATGTTTGAATACATCCCAGTAGATATTCGCTTTCAGTGTTCGCTGGAAATGGACATAACACGATAAAAAAACTCTTCAATAATTTTAGTCCCTGGGGCTAGCCACAACCATTAACATTTCTTCTAAAAAAAAGTTTTGGAATGGGTGATGAAAAAGATTATCCTTTACAATTCGAAATTTCGTTCCCGAATCCCATTGCGTTTGTAAAGGATTTCGATACATCTGCTCGTGACTTTAGTCGTGCGGATTTCGATACAATCAACCGTGTTCTCTCTGAATATGATTGGTCTAACTTCCATAGCTGTAATGACGTTGATATGGCTGTAAGTACATTTTGCGCAATTTCGGATGATGTTTTTGACCAATCCGTACCCCTGGTGCGGTCGACCTCCTTGGACTGATGCCCATCTGAAGCGTTTGAAACAGACACGTTCGAAATTGCTGCGGAAGTTTTGTAATTGCAGGTGCCAATTTACAAAAATCAAACTAAATGATGCTACAAAACAATATAGGATATACAACCGACTTTGCTATCGCCTTCATGTAAATCGTACTCAGAGTAAACTTCGGCGCAATCCAAAAAAGTTCTGGAAATTTGTGAACTCCAAACGGAAAGAATCCGGTCTTCCTGCGATGCTCCAATTAATTAATAGATTAGCCACGTCACCTGCTGAAAAAATGCAATCTTTTTGCAACGCACTTCTCCAGTGTTTTCTCAGTCGAATCGCCAACTGTCGATCAATTAAACGCTGCAGTCACGCGACTACCCTTGATGTTCTGGATCTGGACGTTTTTGCTATTAGTGAGGAAATGGTCTCAGAGGCTATCATTAATTTGAAGTATTCCACTTCATTCGGACAAGATGGAATACCAGCGTGCGTATTGAAAAAATGTCGCAATTCACTGATAAAACCTCTTACCCACATCTTTAATCAGTCCCTAGTACAATAGAAATTCCTTTCCATCTGGAAAAAAATCGCATATGAGTCCGGTCCACAAAAAAGGTGACAAACAAGATGTTCTTAATAACAGAGGTGTCACATCGCTAGCTGCATGCTCAAAGGAATTGGAGAGGATCGTCAACAATGTTATGTTCTCAGATTGTCGGAACAGGATCTCTGAGAATCAGCATGGATTTTTCCCTAAACGATCGGCATTCGATTCAGTGAACCATGAAATCCTCTTGAAAAAATTGCAACGCTTGGGATTTTCTGAAAGACTGTGTGCATGGATAAAAAGTTATCTAACGAATCGTCGATTAGCTGTTAACATTGGTTCTGCTGTATCCTTTGATTTTATTCCAAACTCTGGCGTATCACAAGGCAGCAATCTGGGTCTATTATTGTTTATGCTGTTCTGTAATGACTTAAATTTGCTACTCATTGGATGTGGCGTTCTTCAGTATGTGGACGACCTAAAAATATACTTAGTTATAAACAGTCTAGCTGATTGTTACGTGTTTCAATGCTTCTTGGACATAGTAGTGAGCTGCTGTGCCTATAATTTAATGGTTTTGAGCGTTTCGAAGTGCTGTGTTATCACATTTGGGCGCAGGAAACATCCGTTCTTGTATAATTACAATATACTGGGGGAGCAGTTGCATCGTGTGGAGGAGATAGAGGATCTTGGCGTCTTATTTAGATGCATTTGTTTGTTTATTTGGTTACATATGCATATACAGTCAAACGCAAAATTGATCGTACATTCTTCAATTTTGAGTTTTCCGGGGTTTAACAGTAAATGATTGAGAACAACTTTAATCCATTGAAAAATACCTCCATTTTACTCTTTAACTGTGAAAAGAAATAAAAAAATTGTTTACATTTTCACTTCATATTTAAAAAAAGAACAAAAAAACACCATTTCAAGCGTGGCAAAATTGATCGTACAGTACTGGTTTTTCTGAAAATAAAAATAAAAAATCAATTCATAGCAAGTAACAAATATCAAGAAACACCTAGTTTAGTATTTGGTATGACCACCTTTGGCATCTAGCACTGTTAGCAAGCGTCGTGGCATTGATTCAACGAGGTTATTGGTCACACTAGATGGAATGTTCTCCAGGATCTCCTTATTGCCGTTCTGAGTTCTGTCTTGTTCCTAGGAATTTTATTTTTCAGGCGATTCTTGACCTCCTACCAGAGGTGTTCTATCAAGTTCAAATCGGGAGACTGCGGAGGGGTTTTGAGATGTTTAGGGGTGTTATACAGCAACCATTCCCGTACGACAATAGCGCTATGTTTGGGGTCATTACCTTGATGGAAGTAGTAATCACGAGGTAGACTCAATTTATCCACGGAAGGCTGCATGTTACGCTTAAGGATGTTCAAGTGACCCATCTTGTCTATTATTTAGTCAATAAATTCCTTGGTTCCAGGTCCAGCGGCCGACATTGAACCTCACAACATCTGTTTGCAGCCACCGTGTTTCACAGTTGAAACCAAATTTTTAGGCTTAGGCTCCGTTCCATGTTTTCTTCACACCATTTGCCGTCCATCCGATTCGAAAAGGTTTATTTTTGTTTCGTCGGTAAATAGAACTTTGTTCCAGAACTCTAAAGGTTTATTAACATAAGCCTTAGCGAACTCCAGTGGTTTTTTTCATATTTACCTTACCTTCTTACGGGCTACACGACCTCTTGAACCGCTGCTGTGCGGTACCCTTTGGACAGTATCTACGCTGACAGATCTTCCGATGGTCCCAGCGACTTCAGTGGCCAGTTTCGGAATACTTGTTTTAGGTTTCCTTTTCAGAATTCACACAATTACCCGTTCATCTGTAGGAGTCAAGATGCGTTTTCGTCCTCTTCCAGCGAGATTTTTTACGGTTCCTTCGTATTTCCACTTTTTGATGATGTACTGCTCTATAGAGTGGGTTCTCCCGACAACTTCTTCTATTTCCCGCAATGACTTTCCGCGACAACATATACTTATTATCAACGATCGCGTCGCAATGTCCGTTTATTTTTGATCACAACTCTTAGAAATTCAGCAAATACACAAAAACAAACACTGCCCAATTAGCTGCTGGGTGTTGACATTACACACTGACAAAAAAAAAACTTCACTTATCCACATTGGTTTTGTTTACACATAAAATATTTCAGGTTAAATAAATGGTGTACGATCGATTTTGCATATCTCTCATTTGGGAATTTTATAAACTTCTTGAATTATAAAATAAACAAAACATATTTTTCACAATCGTGGCAATCAGATCAATAGCTAAACCTGTCAACAATCAATGTGCATCAAAATTATAATTGTTGAACTATATTTTCACACCAAATAATTGAAAAGAGTTGGTAAACCATGTGTGTACGATCAATTTTGCGATTGACTGTAGATGCATTAGCCAAGCAATGGTATGTCTATTTTCCTATTTACAATAAAGCTATCCTAATTTCATGGTTTATTGCGACTGGTTACTCAAAAGACGTTTGCTGTTATCTGGGTTGCCAGGTGCCTCGATTTGTATGAAAAACACAGATATTTGACCCTTCGCCCCTTCAGATATTGGTCAATTTTTCTCAATGTGCCCAGGTTTTGCAGACGTAAGTGCCTGAATGTACTATAAATCTCGCTAGAATGTATTTTCATTTCACCAAAAATTCATAAAGCTTTTTTTTATAAACTAGATTGACATAGTACGTGGTAGGAAACAGTGTTTGTTATAGCAACCCCCAATCCCCCTCCCACCCGGTTACAAGCATCGTCATAATTTTTGTTCGATACCAAATTTGTGATCTTCCACGTCCACAGACATACACAGACTTTTTTTTTCAAATTGTCCAGATTTATTATCCTCAACACCTGGCATCCCTAGCTGTTATTCTCCGTAGCTCATGCGTTCGAAGTAAGCTAATGCCAATTGCATGAACAGCAAACGCAAATTTTTAAATTTATCACTGAAGAGGGTTGAATAAATTAAGACAATTCCGGTGTCTTTGTACGACGGAAGAAGAGACCTGGTACGACAATGAGAGAACTTGAATGTGAGAAATAAATCATTGATACGCTCAAAAGTACGTAATGGATTAATCAATTACCTACATAGTTTCATAAAACAACATTTGAAACATAGTTCAATGAATAAATGCCAGTATTTAAACCATCATGGAAGGTAGTTCTATTGATGTAATGAAAACAGCTTCCTTAATCCGTTGTCTCAGGGGCCTCTATCCTTACTTTGAAATATTAAAAGTTTAGATTTCCTTTCTACTAACATGCTTGAAAACGGTCGAAGTAAAGTATTAACATGAACAAATATTTACAAACTAGTTGTTCCTCTTCGTGCTTCATCCGTTTATCCAATTGAATTCTGATTTTAAAGGGCTGAGCAAGAAAAACCAATCTCCCTTGCTTTATTTGTCTATAAGTATGGCTCAATAGCATAATAAACTCTGAAACTTATCTCCAAAAGTATGTTGAATTCCGATAGAAGAAAAAAATACTAAAAATAGCGTGTACATAAAGCTCTATGCAGTGCAGATATTCTGAGTGGATAACTTCATTTTATAAGGGGAAAGTTCATATAACGCCCCATGTGGCCATTACGCGTCACTCGTGTTTTGAAGAAACTGTAACATTTTAAGCGTGCAAAATATAACCAATTTTTTTAATGATGGAATTGGCCATGGCAAGTATGAATTTTTCAATAAAATACCTCTGTGACATAAAAATTTCACAATTTTGATTTTTCTTCATTTCGATCTGAATTTTAACACACTTTCAATAAGGTGTCACCAAGCAGAGAAAATGAATAAGACAATATTTTCTGACACATTGATAGAGGACGATCTAAACTATGATTTTATGCTTGATTTGAATATGGTTTTAAAATCTCAAGTTTTTAAAGCAACAGAATGAATTTGAGTAATTAAAAAATCATAAGCATTTGTAGAAAATACCTTCCTTCAACGAATACACTCGTTTTTTTTTTTACACAAAATGTACGTGGAATACATAGAAAATCAGCAATTCGCTTAAGTGGGGCAAAATAGAGCATGTTCTCCACGGTTTTGAAGAAAAAATGAAAAATACATGATTAAAAATCATGGAATGAGGGACCGAAAACAAAATTTAAAATGTGAAGCTTATTTCACAGTATCAATCTATCTATTTAAAATGTGATGCTACAAAATGATAGTGTGAAGTGCAAAAATAATTAGAAGAACACAGCAACATGTTTTGAAAAAAAATTGTCATGAAATTTGGTCCCCATACTTTGTCTTTTCAGACTTTATAATGCAATTTTAAACCTTAAAATTACAAAAAAAAATCAATTGACTTTCTCAATCTCCATGCATAGAATTCAAATTGTGTATCAAAATCAGATTCCAGAAAATTTTCAAACAAAACAAAAGTAGAATTTTTGATTCAGACACTTGTTCACAATAAGGTCATGTTAAGATTTTAGATTCTCATTTTCGAATGATGAGAATATCATTGGAGCAACCATGTACAGTAAAACTCTTCCTATATTTGATAGATCAAATTCTCGGTATATGTGTGATGAGACTGAGGTTCAGATTTTCCTAACCTTCATCTTCTTCTAAAAAAAAAAACAAAATGAGATACAATCATTCAGACTTGTCACTAGCAGCAACAGCACAGTTTCCACACAGCCTAATAAACTTCTTCCGAAAAGTTCCTGGTTTTTTTTTTTTTCATTCTACTTCCCCGGTGCTGATGATCAAAGTGATAAGGGTTAAACTTGTTTCCCCATTTTCTCCGTTCACAATGTATTTCGTATTCAAGTTCGTTCAACTTTTTTTCACAAGTTTGCAATCCCTTCATCAAAATTTTCTCCGTTTTTTTTTTGGCATCTTGCTTTAGTTTCCGGAGTGACGTTCTTCTGTCACTTTTTCCAAGGCCCAAGACCAACGAAGTTTCGAGCCCAGCCTGTTTGTACACTGATAACAAGCAACAATGACTACCTTCCTACCAACAGCATCTGTCCGGTAGATTAATGAAGATTAGTGGGGTCTGCTTCATTCAGCGTTTGAAAACAATGGTGGGCCACCTAGAAGAGGAAAGATGGCGCAAAAAAAAAGACCAACTGATGGTAGCTAATAAGTTTCATGTTTTCGGTTCCTTATTTTCCATTTTCAAACGAGCTTGTCCGAGGTTGTTTACAGGTGGTACTGGTTAAGGTGGACATGGAAAAATGACGGCTGAAAAGATAACGTCCTCCGACTTCTTTTGCTTTGTTGAGATATGAAGGTAAAATGTAGCGAGATGCCTGGTCATTCTAAGATTATATTAATTTTGAAAATATTTATACATTGTTTGTAACAATAACATTATTCCAAACCTCACAAAGTATAAAAAGTAGGTTATTGTTTTTCAATTCAATTAATCTTAGTGGTGGCTCCAGAGAGTAAACGAAATGCTATCATTAGAGACATTTCATTGAATCTTTCATTTTTCATAAGTACAGTTGCGTTCAAAAAAGAATGAAATCGCGTGAAGCCGCGCACCCACTTCCAACTTTGACAAGCTGCCATTTCTCTCACGGTTGATATTTTTGTATGAAAATTTCACACAATCTAGTACAACTATCCAACTAACGCTCTACAAACTATATTCGTTTTCTACTCTACTTCGTTTTCTGTCATTGTAAAGACTTCAAGTCTTTACAATGACAGAAAACGAAGTTACAGCTATTCACGTAAAAAAGGGAAATTTGGAGTTCCGTCACTAAATTTCCTGTAACTTTGATGATTTTCATTGAAAAATCTTGAAATTTGGTACAAAGATGCAAAAATGTTTGATCTAATACCAGGCCAAGTTTCGTCAAAATCGATGAACGTGATCAAAAATGGTGTCGGGTACAAAATAAGGTTCATTATCGCCAAGCAGACGATTTCATTCTTTTTTGGACGGATGTTTGTATGGAAAACATCGTAATCCATTTGTTCTTGGTTTTTTCTTCCTCAAAAGCAACATTTATCACAAATAATGTTGTAAATTGATATAAAAACTTCATCCGTGCTTTAATTCGGAAGAGAAAATGATCCAACAGAGTGCAAAATAAGAAGAACAGAGTTTTAGAAATGACCTGCTAATTATACCGAAAAACAAATTTGATACACAATTAAAACCAGTATTCTATTCGTTCTTTTATTTAAATACCAGGTCTGTTGGAAAAATATCTATTTCTAAACAAAGCAGGAATGAAGTTCCTATCATTTTACAACATTCTTTGTGAAAAATTAAGCTTTTGAGAAAGAAAAAGCAAGAACAAATGGATTACGATGTTTTCCATACAAACATCCGTCCAAAAAAGAATGAAATCGTCTGCTTGGCGATAATGAACCTCATTTTGTACCCGACACCATTTTTGATCACGTTCATCGATTTTGACGAAACTTGGCCTGGTATTAGATCAAACATTTTTGCATCTTTGTACCAAATTTCAAGATTTTTCAATAAAAATCATCAAAAGTACAGGAAATTTAGTGACGGAACTCCAAATTTCCCTTTTTTACGGGAATAGCTGTAACTTCGTTTTCTGTCATTGTAAAGACTTCAAATTTTGTAGAACGTTAGTTGGATAGTTGAACTAGATTGTGTGAAATTTTCATACAAAAATATCAACCGTGAGAGAAATGGCAGCTTGTCAAAGTTGGAAGTGGGTGCGCGGCTTCACGCGATTTCATTCTTTTTTGAACGCAACTGTAGATTTAAATTGAACATTAGAATCACTAGCTCCTACTACAGCCAAACTTTCAGTTAAAGCCACCTTTTTAAAAGTCTGTTTATTAAGGAATTTTACTTATATAGTTTCATTTTAGCGAATTTATCACTTTATTCATCTATGTTAGTAAAAGGGGGAGCCGTAACAGTCGCGGCGACTCAAATGTCAGCTTTTATTCAAATTTGGGAGAAGGAAGTGAAACGTTTAGGATTCACTATCGAAAACTATTTTCCATCTGAGTTAAAGCCACTTGAAAAGTAGGTACTATTTTCAATACTTACCCCGACAGGTCATTGATGGAGATTGTCGAAAGAACACTGCATCGCACCGAAGTCCGAACCCGGTTGAATGAAAAAAATCTATGAACCAGAAGAGTCAACCAATCGAAAACTTGTCTGCTTTCTCGAGAAGTTTTGTTTGCAAAAACTTTACCACGAACATACTCCTAGGTTCTATTCAATCGGAATGTTGTGATTGTTTTCCGCCACAGGATGCGAGTGTCTGGGAATATGTTTGTTCAATTTTCCTTTTTTTTTTTTTCATTCTTTACTCTCGTTCATTCTGCACTTCAAGTGTTCGATTTGTTAGAATTTTTTTTCCTTAGCATGTAGCAAAACATTTGACGCTATTTGCGATGGAGTTTTTTCGATTCCTGTGAAAACAATTTTTACTCACACTGGTGGTGTAGATGGAGCTAGTGAAACAAATAGGAAAATTCAAAGTTTTTTGGTTGCAATACTCTAGTCGATTGAAGAAGATTACCGTGAAACGGGGCTTTATGCAACAGCAGGTTAGATGCAACATTTGAAGATCACAGCACTTGTTCAATCTTTATTTTTTTTATAAAGTTATCGAGATACCGTTTAGTGATTACAAAATGATACTGATATAGTTTCTGATTATTTAAGCTTGTTCTTTGGTGTTATGAAATCTCAAAGGAAATTTAAAAAAAGAGATATAGATGGGCAAATTTAAACATTTTTCAATGACGTAAAAAACTTAACCCGGTATGACGGATTAGCTTAATGAAACCACCCACAAACTTTATATTGGTTTGACCAACACTGTTGATGGGAAAATATTTTTCGGGCAGTCCTATTTTTTGACAATAATTTTTGTAATAAATTTACCCGTCTTTGAATAAAAGCAACAATATACTAATCAAAGAGAAACCTTAAAAATCTCGTTCCCAAATGCTGAAATAAGGTTGTTTTGCATTGCGCGTTTGTTAACATTAAAATAGCATCCATCCAAACATGTATATTCAAGATTTGAACTAGTAGAATTTTGTTTGGTATTTTTTACCCCTAAATGTATGTAACACGAGGTAACAGCTTTGTTGACTGAAAAAAATATGGTCATTGCATTCGATTTTCGATTTTCTGGACATTTTCTCTAAAGGAAAGTATATTTTCAAAGCTATGGTTCATGTAGGACGAAAGATATTGATTTTTTTTTGCAGTTTATACACATTTTTCCCCATTGTGCATTGGTGTTATTATCCATATTGGCATTAATGGCATCTCAAGTATATTAAAAACTTCAAATTGTCTGACGTTTTGTTCAAATTTCAAATTAAAAAATAAATTTGTTGCAATTTTCCCCTTTTTCTAAGTATAAAGTGTTTCATTGTGTCTAAGCACGATTCAAAATGAACAGTATAAAAAAAATTTGGAGCGAGTTTTTTTTCCAAATTTTTGCTCTCTCTAGTTTTCTTTTACAGTGAATCAATATAAAACTAGATTCCAGTTTACCGTAGGCCAACGATCAAATTTTTTATCGAAGATTACTCATTAGCCTCAACACATACTAATTTGCGATGTTTTTGGCCACTTTTTTCCAATTTTTTTCGAAGTTTTCGACAGAATCTGCAGGCCTCACATGATTTCTCAAATAGAATTAGTTTTTTTTTGTTTGGTTTTGATCACCGCACTTTCTTGTGGTTTTCTTTGATTGATATTTTTCGGTGATTTACGACGATAAATATAACTGCTGTTTTTTACGTTTCGGCTTACTGAATTTCAGCCATCCTCAGAAAACTATATTTAAATTGAAAAGAAATAGAATCTAAATTTTTTCACAAATAATTAATTTTCTAATAACATAATTCAAAATTTCAAAAAACTATTCTAGTGCACACTGTCGCGAAACTCACAACTTGTTTTGCCGCGTGTTTCCTTTACGACCGTCGTACGATATTTGAAATCGACGTCAGATAGATGCTCCTAGTCAGCCGTCGTCTTGGTGTGCATCCGATTGGTTCGTCGTCGGCTTGGTTTTCGGTTGGACCGTTCTCTGGAATTGAGGCGTCCCTCTCAGCTTTTTTATAAGAGCGTCGTAAATATTCGAAATTTCTATGGCGTCCCTTTGAATGTTTACTGCTCTCTCTCCTCTCAGCTTTATGTGGAGTGTTTCTGCGATTTTCCTTTCACCCTCATCGCTCACTTTTTCCAAGATCTTGACATCATCGTATTTAAATGTGTGGTGATTTTCCACAGCGTGTTGTGTTAGGCCGGTTGTCGATGCGTTTGGTTTGAAACTATATATGTGATTTTTCGATCGTTTGTGAGGTTTGTCCACAGTAAACACGGCCGCATTCGCAAGGGATTGCGTATACTACTTGTGTTTGTTTCATTTTCGGTATTTCATCTTTGAGTTTGGTGAAAATGCTGTTTTTTATTTTGTTGATCGGTTTTGAAGAGACGATGATGTCGTATTTTCTCAAAGTTTTGGTAACTTTTTCACTTAGGTGGGGAATATATTCAGCGAAGCATATCTACCCAGTTGGGTTTCCCTTTCTTCGTATTTAAGTGAGTTGTGAATTGCGTCAACACGTACACTTAAAATATTGTTAATGAAATCGTCCGGATAATTGTTGTATCGGAGGATTTCTTTGACGTTTTGAATGCTTTTCTCTCGTTTCTCTATATCGGTTAGTTTAAGTGCACGGTCGATAAGCGCAATCGCAGTGTTTTTCTTATGCGCATAAGGACTGCTAGATGAGAAATCTAGGTATCTCCCATTAAGTTGTTTGGTTAACCAATTTTTGTTAATTTGGTTACCGTTTCTGGTGAGGGTCATGTCCAGGAATCGTATGGAATAATTTGTTTCCCTTTCGACCGTCGTGTCTTTATATACAAACGTACCAGTGCAGAAAACCTATGAAATAATCGAAAGAAAATGGGGAGAAATAAAACAAAACACACAAAAATCCCGTGGCTAGATTTTTTGCGTGCACTTCAAGTAGTACTGGACGCATCTTTCTTCCAGTACAACGGCAAGATGTACAAACAGATATTCGGTGTTGGGATGGGGTCACCTCTAAGTGGAGTTGTAGCTAATATTCTTCTCGAACATCTCGAAGAAGAAGTAATCACAAAACTGAAAGCAAAAGGAATCAATCTCGTAACGTATAAAAGATTCCTTCGACGACTGTTTCCTCATCGCAGAAGAAAACAAAATCGATGAAATATTGAACGAATTTAATCAACCTTTCGACAGCATCAATTTTACAGTCGAAAGGGAAACAAATTATTCCATACGATTCCTGGACATGACCCTCACCAGAAACGGTAACCAAATTAACAAAAATTGGTTCACCAAACAACTTAATGGGAGATACCTATATTTCTCATCTAGAAGTCCTTATGCGCATAAGAAAAACACTGCGATTGCGCTTATCGACCGTGCACTTAAACTAACCGATATAGAGAAACGAGAGAAAAGCATTCAAAACGTCAAAGAAATCCTCTGATACAACAATTATCCGGACGATTTCATTAACAATATTTTTAGTGTACGTGTTGACGCAATTCACAACTCACTTAAATACGAAGAAAGGGAAACCCAACTGGGTAGATATGCTTCGCTGACATATATTCCCCACCTATGTGAAAAAGTTACCAAAACTTTGAGAAAATACGACATCATCGTCTCTTCAAAACCGATCAACAAAATAAAAAACAGCATTTTCACCAAACTCAAAGATGAAATACCGAAAATGAAACAAACACAAGTAGTATACGCAATCCCTTGCGAATGCGGCCGTGTTTACTGTGGACAAACCTCACAAACGATCGAAAAATCACATATATAGTTTCAAACCAAACGCATCGACAACCGGCCTAACACAACACGCTGTGGAAAATCACCACACATTTAAATACGATGATGTCAAGATCTTGGAAAAAGTGAGCGATGAGGGTGAAAGGAAAATCGCAGAAACACTCCACATAAAGCTGAGAGGAGAGAGAGCAGTAAACATTCAAAGGGACGCCATAGAAATTTCGAATATTTACGACGCTCTTATAAAAAAGCCCGTTCCAGAGAACGGTCCAACCGAAAACCAAGCCGACGACGAACCAATCGGATGCACACCAAGACGACGGCTGACTAGGAGCATCTATCTGACGTCGATTTCAAATATCGTACGACGGCCGTAAAGGAAACACGCGGCAAAACAAGTTGTGAGTTTCGCGACAGTGTGCACTAGAATAGTTTTTTGAAATTTTGAATTATGTTATTAGAAAATTAATTATTTGTGAAAAAATTTAGATTCTATTTCTTTTCAATTTAAATATAGTTTTCTGAGGATGGCTGAAATTCAGTAAGCCGAAACGTAAAAAACAGCAGTTATATTTATCGTCGTAAATCACCGAAAAATATCAATCAAAGAAAACCACAAATAGAATTAGGTAAAAGTCCTAAATATTTCAATCGGTTTCCCTTGAGGACAATTTGGCTGATTCATCTCCTTTGATAAGATCTGAACTTAGATTTTCCACACATCAATTCATCATATAATTTACCGGCTCTTGGTTTGACGAAAGCAGCTCTTTTTTGGCTCGGCTTCGGCTACTTATGCTTTTTATAAAGTCTGTTTCACATAGAATCTGGTCGGATAAAATAGATCATTTCTCCGCAAAGAAATAACGTACAACAAAAGTAAAAATGTCATTTTGTAGGATTTTTATTGCACTTTGAGGAAAAATACATAAAAATCATTCTTCAGCTTTTCGGATGAATTTTCGAACTTTTTTTGTGATAACACCCACCATTTTCTGTACAGTACTGCTGGTAACCTCATTCGCCATTTTTCCACTTTTCCATTTGAGCGGGTTTTTCCATGGTTCTGCCACATTTCTTCAGTTTGCCCTTGACTATTGCCCAATATTTCTCGATGGCACGAAAATCTGGACAGTTTGGTGGATTGATACTTTTTTCAACAAAATCGATCTTGTTCTCCTCATACCACTTAACGACATCCCGGCTGTAGTGGCAGCTTGCCAGGTCCGGCCAGAACTTCACCGGACCTTTGTGGGACCGAATGAATGGCAAAACCCTCTTCTGGAGACATTCTTCTTTGTAAACAGTGATGAAAATCTTAGTCTTCTTCCCACAACTACAGATCCCTTGCCAAATCATCAACTAACGAGCAAATTTATTTGCGAAAACAAACTTGAATTTACCCGCAACATTTCCTTTACGCTTTGCAAGGTAAAATTTGTTACCGGGTGTTTGTCCAAAATCCATTTTGACGTAAGTTTCGTCGTCCATCAAAATGCATCCATTGTACTTGGTCAACACTTTCTCGTACAACTTCCTTGCCCTGGTTTTGGCAACAAGGTTTTGTTTCAGCGTCCTGTTGGGGTGTTTGCTTGCATGATATGACCGCAAGCCTTCTCGCAAACAAATTCGTCGAGCTGTACTGTGATTCGTCTTGAAGTTTTTCGCCAAATCACAAGGAGATTCCAGGATTATTGTGAACTGATCGAGTTACCTTTGCTCGCAGCTTTCGGTCATATGTTCCACTTTTACGTCTGGTTTGTTTTGCTCGATCCACCGTAAGGGTCTCCCCGTAACGTTGCAGCACCGAATCTACAGTCGGTTTTGGATATTTCAGGAATTTCGCGATCTTTACCCCTGACCACGTCGGTTTCTCTACGTAAGAGTGCAGAATTTTCTATTGCCTTTCGCGTTCCATCGTCGATAGTTTTTGACTGACTTCTTCAATCTTGATGAAATATCCACCACTAAGTGAACAAACCATCCGGATCAAAACACTGTCAATAGATTCACGATGTGAATGAAAAGATGCGACCAGATTCTATGAGAAACAGACTTTATGTCTTTAGACCCAATTTTTCCTTTCCGGAAAGTGCTGAAAGGTAATCCACGTTTTTGACCACATCCTGAACTGAGGCTGTTTTCTTACTGACGTGAGCACGCGTGACTTTCCGGTCCAAAAATTTGTCCACCGGATCCGGTTTCCGCCCAGATTTTTTTGTCCACGAAGCTGCTCTTCTCTCCATACTTCCGGATCGAACTTCTGACCGTTCCAATGCTTATTTCTTCCATTTTCGCCAACTGACTCAGCAGATTGTTGGGCAGTACAACTTTTCGCCATCATATTTTATGCTTATTTTAACTATGAGCATACCTCCCCCCCCTCCCCTATGTCACAATTCGTAACGATCGAGCATACTCCCTCTCCCCCCTAGGAGCGTTACGTAATTTATGGATGCCCCCTTACAGTTAAGCCCAAATTCAAAATAATCCTCCTGAGTATTAAAATGAAATATCTTTATTGAATATCTTTCATCGTTCATTCGTTTAAATATGTTAAAGTAAAAGTGGTCGAATTTGAGTTTTCAAGCGAAAATTCAAGATTGTTTATATTTGTCAAAAGAACACGAACTGAACCTAATGTGTTTCGTGAATTTTTTTCGATAAAATGAAAAAAGAAGATTACAAAATCTCAACATCAATTCTATTTAAAATTTATAATCAAAGAGAAGGTTTGAAGAACCCCTTAGCTGAATGAACTTAGCTGAATGAAACTGATGATTTCAAAGGAGTCATTAACTATTTTTAACAATTTTTAGTGGTTGCTTTGATGTCATACTATTATTTGAAAACATTCTCTCACTTTTAGTTGTCAGATCTTAAGTCAATAGATTCTCTGCAATCTGCTTTTTTCGTATTTTAAAAGTTTTGCATTTGTTCAAATTAATGAAATTTTCTCTAATTTCCTTGATGGAATTTAAAACACGGATTTTTATCTGGTAGTGTGGAATATTGCAAGCATATCTCTGTGGATTTCTGCATTTTTGGCTTTCCTCTGAAATGGTATTTTGCTTACTTTTATGAAAACAAAAATTAACATCGTGTCATGATCAGAATTTATAGCAGTTGCTCAAAATGCCCAACATACTATTTCTACATCCATTTGCCCAC
This sequence comes from Uranotaenia lowii, assembly GCF_029784155.1. Lineage (NCBI taxonomy): Eukaryota > Metazoa > Arthropoda > Insecta > Diptera > Culicidae > Uranotaenia > Uranotaenia lowii. Next base: position 39,823,741 of record NC_073691.1, read on the forward strand.
ATTATGCACATATTTCAGATGATAAATTGCTCGAAATATGAAATATGTCATTAAATTTCAAAGTTAAGCATCCTTTTTTTTCTTTGGCAGGAACAAATTTGATATCCTTTTTTGGTCACTTGGAGTTGAAACATTACGAGAGGGTTTTTTTATAGGGGTGAAGGGGGTAAAATAAAAAATTAATACAAGTTTTCAATAGATTGGAAAAAATGAACAAAAGCTGGCATGCAAAAAACTTGTATACAATCTACATTGAACAAAATCTAAAAATAAAGGTTATAAACATAGAAAATTTGAAAAAAAAATAAAAAGAGGATATAACTCCCGTCTTTCACAGTTTGGCATTCGTTCTTCCAACTGTTTGAATTTCCGAAGAATTTATAAATTTTTTGTTTAAAATACCTTAAACTTTATTTATTCCTTCCTTCAGGAGTTTTGGAAAAATCGGAGTGGAGTGACAAAAAAGAGTTTGGTATTTGTTGCGGAATAATAAAACCCCATAAATGCTCATTACTTTAGATAATTCTTTTCAAATTTATGTTAAAGATTGATTTTTTAAAGAAATTTGTTTTGAAGAAAAAAGTTATATCAAAACATCATTTGGAGCTTACCTACACATGTTTTCACATTCCTTATTGCAATGAGTTCATGAATAAGATTTGTTACTAATTAAATTTTGAAAAAGAAAAGAAGGTATAAAACAATTGTGAAAAAAATCGAGAATTAAATGATTTAATCCAGCACTCATAATACGAACAAAACTCTTCATTTCAATAAACTTTGACATTTGCACCGCCGTTGTTGCGAACCAACTAGCCGGGCTAAAAGCTGAAAAGTTTGACTGGCCAATGTCCTATTAATACTTCCGGCTGAAAACATAAGGAATGTCGGAAAGTTTAACAGGAACAGGAAAAGCGTACAGAAAAAAAAAACAAATCTCCCATGACAATTTCAACAAGTTGAGTTGACTATCGACGACATCGACGACGGATGTGCATCGAAATGTGCTTAATATTGATTGACGTTTTCCAATTAAGAGTTGGATGGTTGGGATTTTTCCTGTGTTGAAATAATTTCATTTCTAGGTCAATTTAATGGAAAAAAAACTTTTCGGCATGCGGATTCAATTAAACTAACCAATTGTTTGGATCAATTGATGATGATACTTTTGAAAATTCCTGGGTGGGTGATCGAATTATTTGAAAAGGACTGATTGGATTGGATGAAAAATAACTTCATTCAATCAACTCATAAATGATGAATAAAATATATCAAAGCTTTAAAATTCACATTGAAGTTTGATAAAAAATAACTAGAGGCTATTTCGAATGTTATTGCATTTCAAACCTACGAAACTAGTTTTATGGTTCCATAATCCGATTCTTAATTAGATCCAAGAACAAGAGTCTGGTTAGTAAAAATAATTACATCCGAGATCTCTTTTCGAAATCTTATAACCATTCAGTTTTATTTCATCACAAGCTACCAGCTGGATGCTGCTGGACCAGCTGAACCAATGGAAACTTTCAATTAAACCACCGAGCAGCAGCAGAGCGCTTGGCGGAAAAACATGATGACAATTTTATTTTCCCGTAGCCCGAGGTTGGCTTTTTTCACGCTCTTTTTTCTATTATTTTTCCCAACACTTCATAGAATCATGGTTGGAAGGTAGGTAAACGCTTGTTAATATCAAAGAAACAAACTCCAACAGCGGCCACATCTCGTTTCATTCGTTTAGGTTGCACTCAAAAAATTCTTTTTGAAAAATTGCAAAAATAAACTGGAAAAATCAGGCATTCATAACAAACGCAATCATCCAAAGACTTTTTCAATTAATGTTTAAAAAAATCTTACCTATTATCAATTAAACAATTTTTGGGTGCCCTTTGGTGCACTTTTCTATGGCTCATGATGTTCACTTTTTATGAACCTTCATTAGCCTCCGGACAGTTGGTTGGTTGGTTGGAAGTCTGTTCTGTTTTTTTTTTTTTTTTTCTTGTTGCTTCTTTTGGTTTGGTGTCGCCTTGAACTTTTAAAGCATGAACACCTTTATTTTTTTCCATCCAAATCCCAGTGGGTGGGTGGATTTTTACCTTAATGTTTTGTACGCTCCAAAGAAATTTCCTAACGACACGACACATTATCTTGGGACATTAATTTTCATAAAGTGGAAAGATGTTCCAGGAGATGGCCTTTTGCCAGGTTTAATTAACGATTTTGTGAGTTTTAATTAGGTTTAGTTATTTTAACGAATGTGAACTCATTCGGAAATCTAAAAAGATTTTTTTCCATTTTTCTTTACAATCTAAACACCTTTATGTATAGGGCGATAAGCTGAAATCCCATTTAATTTCATCAAGATACATTGTATCCTTTTGAGAAGATGATCACAATTTTCCGGTGACCTTTCCATGGTAACTCTCCAGTAAACCAGTAAATTACAGCGTGTGGTTTATTCATCAGCAGCAGCACCCAAGACCCTGACCCTGACGCTTGATTTGCATTCAATGAAGTTTTTCTTTGCCTGCTCCATAAATCCAAGACACGTGTACGATTTTCTTTCTTCCTGCTAGCCAGGCAAGATGTAATTTCTATCATGGAGCGTTTTAGAATGGGGTTTGATCGATTGAAAGTGTTGCATGGACTTTTATTTTCCGGGAGCTGAGAAATCCAGAATAGCTTTAAATGTTTCTTTTGTTGAAAATTAAGTAAATAGATCGAAGAGTAACCAAACAACGTTACAGTGGCTCCAGAGAGTTTGGATTGAATTGGAGAGATTGAATGAAAATCAGAATGACTTGACGTTCCTGGGTAGATTACCATCTTTTCAACGATGTTTTTTTATTACTTAAACTTATTGGAAATTTCGAGATATTAATGTTACTAGCTGACACGGTGTGTTTCGCTACATCTTTGAAAGAAAATAAAAGTTATGACATTTTTAAAAATCATTTAAATCATATTTTATCGGTAGATGATTTTAAATTAAATCTCAACATCATTGCGATGGGACCGCTTAGAAATGCCCACTGCAACTTTAGTTTCAAATGGCAATTCAAAAAAGATAAAATACAACAATGACTTTAAATCAAAATTTTTGTCTTTGTTTATAGAGGAAGTTCTCAAATCACCTTAGAAAATTTCTTCGTAAATTTATAACTCCTTCCTTTGTCCATCTCACTACTGGAAGAACGGGGGAATATTGAATAATAAGAAATATTTCTTATACTTATGCCAAATTTGGTTACTTTATAGATGCATAAATGTTATTGAAATAATTATTAATTTTTAACTTCCCCTCTCCCTTTTAATTCCACCCAAAAAAAAAATCTCTAAAAATTTCGATAGTCAAAATTATTATATGAAAGCACCTCCAATAATATCTCGTCATTTATGTCTTTGCCAAAAGCTTCAATTTGTTGAATTTCCGATTTCCAGTTGAATAAGAAAGAAAAACCATGAACATTTATGTGAACAAATTCTGTACGCACGTTAAAGTTCAAATATATTTCAGCAAAACTGGCAAAAATCTTGTTTGAGTTTTTAAATTTCAAATAAAATTGTACATGCCATGCTTCAAGAGCCATCAATCTGCACTGATTAAATATGTTGGATCTCCAGCCATATCGTCAATCGGCTGTATGCGCATATTACCAAATATGCGCATTTAGGAACACTCCGCCCAAATTCTCTTTTGCTGATCATGCACCACTCGTTATCCGAGTTAACACGAGCTGTAAGCAATGATGTCAACCTTCCAGATTTTATCTGGATCTTCCAGACTATTTACACTTCTGCCAGACATTTTTTTAGGTTTCCTAGCTTCCAGACTTTTGTTATTACTTCCGGACATTTCCAGACTTTTGAGTTTCGGTATGAACTTTTTGACAAAACTGTCAACATTCAAAATTTTTGTTGCAAAATGGCAGGAAATTATTTGTATTAGTAATTGAAGAGTGAGGAATTAAATAGAATGTTGATTATCGTCAAGTAATAAGTGTTTGCGATCTGGCCACAAAAAAAAGGTCATTACCTATAAAGTTTACCATCCGGACTTTTCCAGACAATTTTTCTAAATCTTCCAGACATTTCTGAAAAACAGTTGGCATTACTGGCTGTTAGCGACTCGGACGGTAAGTTCTACCATCTGAGAAAGAGAATTTTAGCCAAGTGCGCCCTAGTGTTTCAGTCATACACCTCAGTATAAATGAAAAAAAAAATATTTTGACTTACACAACACAACGTACAAAAACTAACAACAATTTATTCCTCGCTGCCAGCGTTGCCACATTAGAATCTTTACTCGTATAGCAAAAAAAAATTACCGACAATAAATCTACATCGAAATGTGCACCAACAACAAAAAAGATCAAAGGTGGAAAATATTAGAAAAATGTTTGATATCGGTTCACTCAATTTTTCAATAACCAAAATTAATTACCTTAAAGATGTTTTTAAAATCCGGAAGCTACTTTCAACTGTGTTATCATTCATAACTGACGCTTTTCTCGTTAATCTGAATTCTGACCTTTTCAAATGAAATGTTCAATCGATATGGTTTGTATATCCTTTTTCAAAGCGCTTTTTGTGGTCTATTTTTTTAATGATGAAATTAATAACCAAATCCTTCAATAACCAAATCCAAATAATCCTTGTGTAGGCAGAGTCTGTACCAAAAAATATGGAAAAAATCTTTACCTTTTGAGATAAATCTGTATAGCCACAAGTATTTACCTTACCCACTGCTATTTGCTATTTTGGGTTTTGTTTATTTTTGCAAATATAACTGTCAAATGTTGGGTTGCAAGGTGCCCAGATTTATTTGTAAATCACAAACTTTTGACCAGATATTGGTCAGACACTGATTTTGCCCTGATTTTTGCTCAAAGTGCCCAGATTCTACAGATTTTCAAAATTGAGTGATAAAATGAATGTTCATACATCGACCCGTGAATGCCAGATTTCTCGCTCTTTCACTAGAAATCTCGCTTGTTTGCATTGGTATTTCATCAATCATTCCTTAAAACTTAATTTTTAAAATTAAATCAGCATGGTACGTGTTACATAGCTTGAACTTTGCCGCAGTCCGTGGCGTAGAGGATAGCCTTCAAGTCTTCTAAGCCAGAGGGCATGAGATCGAATCCCGGTCACGGCATTCATAGTACACTTTCTGTGGGTTGGTGGTTTTAGCATTTGTAAGATGCTAGCCATCATATCCTCGAAAGATGCACGCTAAGAGTTAGGAAAAAAGGAATCTTTTCCAGGAAACATCAAGTTTCATTGAGATCCTTTATGTGTTTATGTTCGTTTTAAAAAAAAAAAACTTGAGCTTGCCATCAACGATCCACCTACGGTTCCTCCTGGCCAATGGTATAATGGTTGCACTCCGTGATTGGTTCGAGTTAACGAGCATTGCATAATGAACCAAATGAAAGAATGCTGGGAACAAGCAATACAATCTCACTGTAGGGAAGAATGAGGATCCTTGGGGATACTTGATTCCTTCGCTATATCTCGAAACTGGAAAGTTTTAAAAAGATCAAATGTTCTAGAAAAATGTGCTAAATGGAGCAAAACAACTATGCTATAAGCACAATAAAATTTGACAAATATACTTTTTTAGTTATTGCACTTTGCTTGAAAAATTTCATAAAGTTGCAGATCTTTTATCATCCACTTAATATGTTTCTCACAGGGAGGAGGGGGGTGTCGGGTTAACAAAAACATTCAGTTAAATATGTCAATCGTTAGAGTATAATATGAAATTTATAATACCACATTTTCGAAGCAATGGTAAACTCTCAATTATTGTTCAAATAAAGTGTTTAGAAATGTTCAATGTACGTTTAATTGATCCCTTGAGTTCTAAAAAGTATATTTTTCTTTTGAATAAATCGTGTTCTTTGCAAAGTACGGAAATACAAATTTATTTTGTCTAAAAATGAGACGCCCCAAAGTATGCCATGACTATAGGGTTGTGTATATAATTTAAGAATACTCTTTTCTGGTACTTAAAAATTGTGAAATCAGAATTTATATGGATCAAAACAGTCAAGTGACTTTTCATATTTTGATTTTGTTTGATTTTATTAAGAGTTAGGGCCCCATAAATAAAATATCCCGTCTCCTTTAACAAGGGTTCCAGTTTTCCTTACCCTTAAAAATATCACTATTTTTGTTATTGTGACATGATTATCATCTTGGTAAACGATACTTGAAACCTATTCTCCTTATCTCCTGAATATCTTAGTTTTCGATATCCGATTGATAACTAAGCTGAATGGTTTAACGAACTCGTAAACTCAAATCCCTCTTCTGATTAAAAGTCTCATTCAGAATCTATTTTTCAATAAATATTCAAGCAATAAGTAAACTATAAATGTCTCTTTTTGCTGTTTTTTTTTTGCTTATTCATCAGCAGAGACGAATTAACTGAAAAAGTTAAAAGTCTCTCCAATCAAATAAAAACAAATTCCCTATTCACAAATTTTAAACTTTTTTATTTCATAAAATATAAACGAAAAATCTTTTAAATGCATATCCAAGTATTTTTAACTATGAAAAATTCAAAATATACCAATCAAGATTTCAAGCTTTTGGTTTTGATATCATAATGAATTACAACTAAGGCTATGATCTTTTAGTATCCGGGCACTTTATTTCGGTGATAGCTATGTTAATTGAGCTCGAATCTGCAAAACTTTAGAAGCGTTTTGTCGGTTATGAAAAGGACTATCTTGCCTATTTTTGATATATTTTTAAGTTAACGTGTGTTTGAGATATTTACGATGCTAAAAGACATGGTCAAAATAAATTTGCACAATTTTGCTCCTTTCACGCATTTTGCGCCTTGAAAATTCTTCATTGTTGACTTGAAAGCTCATGAACTGTTGATATTTTCTGATTTTTTTTTCGTACCAAATGGTTAAGAAGTATAAGGAGTCACTCTAGGATCCACACGAAGTTCAAACAAACCATCGGAGTGCAACCCTTGATCTTAAATATGGTAAAAAGTCTTTGGTTATTGGGGATAACTGAATGCAGACTCCTTAAATAATGCCAAAAATCCATTTTTGGCAGGCAAAAAGTGTTGTCTAACTAGTAGCCACCAAGTAAATAACTAATAATGATCAATTCCAAAGATCGCAATCTGTGCATCCGGTTTTTACGCAATATGACAGATGTGTTCTGATGGATAGACAAAAATATGTCAAAACCGGATTCAAAGGATCAAATTTTTCGAGATGCCTACTCATGAAAAGGCTCCAACCAGATTCCTTTTGCTTGTGCCATGTGGTTTTGTGTAAAATATCATGATTTTGCAAAGGTTTTACTTCTGTGGTAAAAAAAATAAATCAATACATGACTAAAAAAAGTGTGCAAAGATAAAAAAGAGATTTTATGAAAAAGTTAGAGTATTTCTTGAAATCATTGATAAGTTTTTTTTTTAATAATTTTACATTAAATTTCATATTAACACCTTCATTTCCTCCATACAAAGTTTTTCGATCAAATTAATAGTTTTTAAAATACACACGTTCGTAACTGCCCGGATACTAAATGATCATAGCCTTACTTTTCAAAGTGATTGTGCCAAAATGTCACAAATTACGAAAATTTTCCAATTCAATTTTTAAAAAAATTCTACTGCACACTAAGAAAAATCAACGTAGATATACATGAAACTACATGAGTAGAAAGGAATCGGCCGTTTGCATGCGATAATACTGGTTGTTTCATGTAAATTTTCGTCAGCATCAAATGCTGTTATTAAATGTAGGTTTACATGATCTATTTCATCTCATGAATCTAATTAGACAGGGGATGGTGACTGAATAAAAAAAAACTTTTTGTGCAGAGAAATTTTTTTATTCTACTTGAAACACACGTACACTTTGAATTAAAAAAAAAAACAACACTTGGTTCGAACACTTCCGATCACTGTTTAGTATCGCTGATTCCCCCGACAAAACCAAAACGGTTGATGCGAAATGATAGCAGAAATTATGTTGTTCCTCAGTTATTGCTCCAAAGATTTTCAAATTTTCAGGCATCCAATTTCTCAGCTTTGGTTTCCTGCAAATGACATAAACCAGGGTAAATATGTTATAAGTTAAACTTATTTTCAAAATCGTTTACCTTTAATTAGCAAACACAATTCTATTGTGTTTCCCTTGAAAAGGTCAAGATGCTATACTCTTTTTTAATTTCTTCCCGCGCTGATGATAAAATGTAAAATCACTTGTAATGTAAGGTTACATTTTTTTATCTGTGTATGTGTGTTAAAAATTTAAAAAAAAAAACAAGTATTAGGTAGAGTATTTTTTTACATTTAACCATTTGGTCTCGGTTGTATGAAATCTTGATGGTGAGGATCATCAAGGGAACATTTGTCACCAATTAAATCAGATTAAGTTGTAGGCGCTTCATGTGCCAGGTAAGTCTTTACAGTATTCCTCACACAATATCAAACTTGCTAATATTTACTCAATATTGTTCGAAAATTTTCAAAAAAAAATCACGTTTACAACCATGTTGGTGCTACAATTTCTCATCATTCAATAATATTTTTTATATTTATGAACAACATGAATTCCAAAAATGGTTGATAATCGTTTTGTTTTTTTTCCTTGAAATTCCATTACAGTAAATAAAGTATCAAAAATCGAAAATCAAAACAGAACCAATTCGAAAACAAAAATTAAGATTTGGATATGGAAAGTGCTAATCAAAATATTGCACCGGACCTCGGTATAGTGATTTTTACTTAGGAGATATCATCAACAAATCAGTACAATTATATTAATAACTAGAAAAAAATGCAATCTTCAATTAGATAGGACTACCTTCAATTATGATAATATTTTAAATCAAATTGAAATGGGATTGATTTCATGACCTTAATATGAGGAAAAGACTCATCATATAAATAATTTAATCCTTGACTCACTTTTAATCCAAAACCAATCGTATTAAGATCATCAACTCTGGCTAAAGTAATATCTTGCCGATTGCATGAAACGTTCCATCTAGCAGCACAAATCCAAGAAACCCGTCTTTCACGATCCATTTCCTGTCGCACGTCCTCATAGCTCGGTCGTTCGTTTGGTAGGTGACATTTCTGCCACATCTGACAGCAGCCTCGAGGTATCGAATATATGTGTTCTAAATTAAATTTACAACCACGTTCTCAGTGAACTAGAAAGATGAGTGCCCCTCGAAGCTCCGAACCGAAGGAAATCGAGGAAGGTGCCACAACAGCACAACATCTGCCGCACAAGAACCGATGGCGAGGCCCTGCCGGTTTCTGGGAAATGGTTCCCGGTGACTTTACCACATCAGGCTAACACCACCCGGACTTTGTGTCTTGGTGAGAATTCTGAGCATTCCGGAACCAACAACATCCCCAACACCCATGCATTATCCTCTTGGGGTTTTCCTTTGCTAAGGAGTGTATACGAAAAAAAATGTAACACTCTCTTTAAGAATTTTTTAGTGTATAGACGGAAAAGGGGGGTTTCAGTGAAATAACAAAAAAGGAAATACAGGTGTAAAATTTTGAAAGATTTGTCACATGTATTTTGAAATTGAAGTCCATCGACAATTCTTGAGCGTAATCGTAAAAAATCCAAGAAGGAAACCCTGTGGATATAATGAAGCTCCCATACAAAAATTTGAAAAACATATCAAAAACCACTTAACTTATCAATTTCCATCCATGCACGTTATTCACAAAAAAAGTGTTGTAGTTTTTTCGAGTACAGTCCTTAGATGTCGGCCACACTCGTTGAATGACGTCGACGTGTAACAAAACGCCTCAAGCTGAGCTGAGCTGGTAGATTCGTATTAGAATGATGTCCTTCTGTTGCTGATGCTGCTGCTGCTGATTTTGCTACTAGCTATGGATCCCTCCTGTTGCTGGATCAAACGGACTGAACTGAACATTCTGGCCCGGCAGCTACTAAATCTGGTGCCATTTTGCATCTGTTTAAAAGCGTTGACGTCAATGTTTTGCCGACAGCTATTGTTGCTGACTGACGATGATAATGCATTTAAACGTGCCGAATGAATTAAATCGATTCCGGTGTTCTGGGGAAAATTGCATGTTTTTTGGAGAAATGATAACTTGAAACTATATCTTATCCCAATTGGACCCTTTTAAAACGAGCCGACTTGCGGTTTCACAGAAGTTTATGAAAAAAAACAAAGACTCTTTCAACAGATGAGCAAAATTCGATAAAGTTCCACACAGAATCGTCATAGAAAAACTTACTCGCTACGGCTTTCCTGTATGGGTTACCAAATGGTTGTCGTCGTACCTGCTTAATCGTCGAGGTTTTATCAACATTCGTGGTACTCACTCTATTGTGTTCAACATGCCATCAGGTGTACCGCAGGGCAGCCACTTAGGACCGCTCATCTTCGTGCTGTTTATAAACGATTTAGCAACATGCCTTCAATCACCGAAACTACTGTTTGCTGATGATTTGAAAATCTATCGAATCATAGATTCAATAGTGGATTGCGCTGCGCTTCAAGATGACATCGACAGATTACTGGCGTGGTGCAATATACATGGAATGGAAGTTAATGGCGGTAAGTGTAAGTGCATAAGCTTCTTCAGGAGTAGAGCCTCAATCGTTTACGACTACACTTTAAGCGGAAGCTCACTCGAAAGGGTAACCTCCATAAAAGATCTTGGGGTTACTTTTGATCAAAAGCTCACTTTTGCCCAGCATGTCGCGACGACTACAGCCAAAGGTTTCGCTTTGCTCGGTTTTCTTCGTCGGAATACGTCAAGTTTTGAAGACCCGTATGCATTGAAAACTTTATTCTGCTCGTTAGTACGCAGCGTCTTAGAATATGCTGTTCCTGTTTGGGCACCCTACCACTCCGTTCACAGCGACAGGATTGAAAGAATCCAGAAAAAATTTCTGCGGTACGCATTACGCCGTCTGCCCTGGCAAGATCCCGTACGGCTACCTCCTTACTCTGAGAGGAGTGGCCTACTATCAATGACGCCTTTGAGTCAAAGAAGAAACTATCTTCAACGAATGTTCATCTACGATATTTTGACCAACGCTGTTGACTGTCTTCAACTGCTCCAGAGTTTAAACCTCTACGCCCCAGCTCGACAACTACGCAGTCAGTTGATTTTTTGGTTGCCAAGAAGCAGAACAGTATTTGGACAAAATCACCCCTTATACCGATGTTGTCAAGCTTTTAATGTTGTCTCGCACTTATTTGACTTTCATTTATCTAAATCTACGTTTAAAAGTGCAATCCGTGATGTAAACTAGTTTTTAACTAATTTTTAATAGTTTTGTAATCTTATTCATAAGTTAGTTTTAATATTAAGTCTGTATGACAGTAGTCAAAGACTCCAAATAAATAAATAAAAATTACGCACGAAAATTGCATCAACGATAAATCGTCTTTCAGTATTAAAAGGGTTAAAGTCTCTTATCAATTTATAAATAAATATATCCTACATTTTAGGTGAAAGAAGTCTGTTTATTTTCTATTTAAAACTTTTCAGATTTTTATATTAAAAAGTTTGAAATAGTCACTAAATAGCCACTTAGCCACTACACTTCGAAATAAATGATTTTTTTGTGACAAAGACAGAGGTTCAAAGAACACTAAAGAAAGCTTGATTTCAAATGACGATCGATTTTTTGCATTGAAGAAAAAGGTAGATTTTTTTTCTTGTTTCATAACCCTTTAACTTTCCAAAGCTGTTCGAGTCAATATGCAATTTAATCTTTCTGTCAAAATTTAATAACCCGACTGTTTTCAACATCTTTAATAGAACTATTGCAACACCAACCGTTTCATTTAAAACCTGGTAATTTTTTTGTTGCAATCAATATAAGTCACTCAAGCTTAATCCGTGACAAAATGATCAAAGCTTTTTTAACTTTTGGTTCATGATTTAAAAATAAATGAAATTTGAAAATTGTTGCCCCAAAATAATTTAAATATTTCAAATCCAGAAGCTCTCTTTATTAATATTGTATGAAATATGAAATCATGATTTGGAATATGAGTGAAACTAAAAATCAGCATTCTGATTTCAACTTGCTGTAAACGAACCGAATAACTGAATGATGGGCCAAAATGTTCAATCCATACTGAACTAAATATTTCAAAATTTAACATTTTAATCGTATCTCCAGAACCCTTAGACCAAATTTAAAAAGTTGGTGTTTTTTTAGCATTAGCATTTTGTAGAGCATTTTTTTCATTTTGAAATATAAAAACTATAAGCTATTTTCGTTATTGTTTAAATCATCAAACGAAATGCGAGAGATTTGCCCCTCAATGATTTAAAGTTGTAATTCTTATTAACAAAATAATTTGGAATGCTATTCTGAATTCCGAATCTCAACTCTTTATAGTAAATTTTCACAACCTTATTTCTGGATTCTTAAAAAACAAAAATGTGAATTTAAGTTACTGAATGTTAATTACAAAATTACATATTATTGTGAAATTGTAATCTTATTCAATTATCTGGAATTTTGGCTCAAGTATAAATGTCAAACCTTAACGTGGATATGAATAAATTATTGAAAAAAAAAAAAACTTGAATTTCAATTTCAGTTTTCACAAAGTCAAATCATTTTGGCTCCTGTTTTTTAAATAATTGATTTTGAAATATTTCGGGATCCTTTATTTAATTTAGATTGTATATAGGTAGAAGTTTAAAAATTTTCCTATTTCCACTGAAAAACTTATCAACCTACATGAATACATACAACAGGTTTCAAACCTTTCTGTTAATCTTCATTCAATCAAGTATTCATACATATTGCTTATATATTTAAGTTTCAGAATCACAACGCTTTAAAAAAAAGTTATGCGCAGGCCTAACTACGAAAAATCTTGTCCTTAACTTTATTCAATTTAGAATCTAAAAAACTGCATTTAAGTGCAAGACTCAACCATCATTTTTTGCAGAATATTTAAGAAGCGTTTACATGAGTTGATTTGAACTTTTAGGTTTACATGTGAAAATTAAAAAATTTGTCCTGAAAAAAAAACAACATCAGTTTTGTTTCTTCTGTGGAACCGTGCCTTCAAATGGTTTTTGTATCAATTTATAAATTTTCCGAAAAAAGGAAACAACAACAAGGCTGAAAAACTTCGTTGAAGATCGTAACTTCGTATCTTGTTAGGCAAAAAAAATATTAGGTGTTTAACCGGGCTAAGCATTTTGGCATTGAAAAACAATAAATTCAATTGGCATCACTGCTGATGTATCGCTAAGTATTGCGAAACTTTGCTAGGCAGATTGTCTACAGCTACGGGTGGATGCATATTGAGGAAAAGTAGGCAAGGGGTACCAAAAGTTTCTCATTGGTGGGAAGTGGAGACCAAGGTTCTTAGATACACTAGGTTCTCCGACTTTCACAGTGAGTAGGCGAGGAGTGAGCGGGGCTCTCAATGAGTTTGTTTACTTTTTGCTCAGCTTTTCTGTGGTTTGTTGGTAAACAAACTTCATGAGTTCCGTATAGTTGCATAGCCTAAATAGCCAAAATGGCTGAATCGGGAATTCGTTATTCGGGAACACCTCCTGAATATATACCCACCTTGGTGGAGACGAAGCGCTTTTTGACAGCCAATTGTTCGCCTACCATGCCTACGATTACGATTGCCTGTCACAAGATGGACGATCTCGTGTATTGGTATAAGAACGCACCCGAAGCTGTTCTTGCCCTGTTGCTAGGCACCAAGCAGTGATGTCAATTGAATTTATTGTTTTCAATACCAAAATACATGCCCCCATTCATGGAGAAAAAAGACGACTGTTGCTCTTATTATTGCAGCTAGTTATATCAATCATCAAAGCGTAGTTGATTTTATTGCATTCAACTGTAAATATAATACACTTTACTACATACTGATGATTGACCTTACGCAATCAACTATTAATAAAATAGATTCATTTGTAAATATGATAGATTCAACTACAATTGTATGATTGATTTTATGCATTCAACTATAAATATAATAGATTCAACTATACATTCCTGGTTGACCTCTCACATTCAACTATAAATATGATAGATTCAATCGTATTGGTATGATTGATTCAACAGTAAATGTGATAGATTCAACTACAGTTGTATGATTGATTTCAGGCATCTTATTTATAAAAATGGAGACGTGAATATGTACGTACACGAATAACTCTTGCAGGGTCATCTGATCTGCATGCAATTTTTTTTTATGAGTTCGTATTCGCGCTGAGCAGAACACAACGGTGCCACAGCTTGTGATGTAGAGGATAGCCTTCCAGTCTTCTAAGCCAACGGGCATGAGATCGAATCCCGGTCACGGCATACATAGTACACTTTCTGTGGGTTGGTGGTTCTAGCATTTGTAAAATGCTAGCCATCATATCCTCGAAGGTTGTACACCTTGAGTTAAGTGAAAAAGGAATATCTTCGAGGAAACATCAAGTATCATTAAGATCCTGTGTGTGTTTGTGTTCGTTTCTAACGGAGAGATAATTTCGAAAATGTTTATGTGGAATATGGTAATTTATTTTTAGTTTTTGTTCGTATCAAATAAAAGTCATGGCATAAATATGATAAAGATAAAATGCAGAGTAGAAATCAATAACGAAAAAAAAATGAAATATGGAAATTTGCATAAAAAAATTAAAAAATATATATTTGCAACATAAAAAATAGCTTAATTTCATACCATGAGAATTGTTGTTTGGAAACACTACAAATAGTGATGAAGCAAGACAATTGATTAAATCAGCTTTAAAAGACGACACATTTCAACAAAACATTCTTTTGGAACTTATCTTGGGGTGATTATAAAATGAACATATCAGTATCAAGAATCCTCTGTAAATGAAGAAAAAAATGTAAAACAGAAAAAAAATTATTTATCCTAGAAGATAATCGCTTTAAATTTTCGTTGTAAACAAAACTTCTTCGATAATTTTTGCTCCCGGAGGGCAGCTAGATCTAACATTTTTTTGAATATAATTGATTTACGAAAAAGGTTAATACGGGGAATTGGAATAACTAAAGAAAAGGAAGAACCCTGGCCTTTATGGGTTATATTGCTTGAAAATATTTGCGAAGAAAAAATCAACGCACTGATCCACGTCCGACATGAAGTTAGTTGTTAAGGTCAACTTAATATAAAATGACAGAAACACAAAAAACTTTCCAGATTTACCCCATTTTACGATACCAATTCAATTTCATGAAAATAGATAATTATTTACCTCCTTTCTGCTTATCTACATGTACATTACTCTCGCAAAATTTAAAGGCTCGACAAAGTTTGCCGGGTCAGCTAGTTGAACTATAAATATAGTAAATTCAACTATATTTTTCATGATTGATTGTGTTATATGTACTTGAATAATTACTACACATCCAAACACTACATTACAAAAGTGTTGCTAGTGTGCCCTTAGCAGCACGTAGCTCGTGTTTACCAATGGCAAAACAGGAGATAATTAGCTAAAGAAGTATAAAAATGTATAAATCTGTATGAATGTTACAAAAAATTGTATAAAAATCTGTATAAAAATCTGTATAAAAACCTGTATCTTATCTGTGTAGACGTTAAAAAATCTGTACACATGACACCGCTGGTTCTGAGTCGTGCTATAAAAGGATTGACGGATAGAATAAGAAGAAGAAGGAGAGCATAAATTTCTACTATATCGCTAGTAATCTATAAATATTAGATTTTTATTCCAGTAGTGACTACTAAGGTTTGGAAAAAAATGAAAACCGAAAAAATATGCACTGATTTGCGTTTAAAATAATGGAAGCTACCCCAAGTAACTCTGACTGATTTAAAAGACTTCAGGCCTCTTATAAAACTTAAACTTGGTCTTGTTGCCGGTTATAAAACCCAAAATGTTGTTTTGGACAATATACGCGTTTGTACAACATTAACAACTCGAAGGGTGAACAAAAATGACTTTTTTTTAAATAATAAATAGTAAAAGACCCTAACTACTTTTTATCCTTTAATTCAGTATCGTTCCGGTCTATAAAACACACCGTTTAAAGTAAACTATTACGAAAATGGTCTATATTTTTTCCAATTCTCCCCCATTTTACGGTTACTTACAGATTTTACCTGTATTTTATTTACTGGTATTACTTTATATCATTCCCATGGTTTCAGAATTAATTTATTTTTTTATAATAATCGATCCACTTTTTTTCTATCTCATTCAATATTCACCAAGTTTGTGGTGAAAATTTTAAAAGAACTTATTCATTTATTGGTTTTGAAATAAGTATTAAGGTATTTTAAGGTGTATGAAACAAATGTTGGCATCTGTTTATGTTTGTATGTGAAGGAAAAGATTTTTAATCGGATCCAATAAATGCCACCAAATTTGGAACTATTTAAGCTGGAAAAGAAGTCGAGAAGTGATATTCAGTGTTCAACCATTAAACTTTGATGGTAACACAAACAAAGACGTTCTTCAGCTAATAATTGTTAGATTAACGTTTTAGAAATAAGCTTTTTTCTAACATTTATAAGATTTCTATGAGATAAAAATAACATAAACGGCATTGCAATTAGCACTTCAGAGCATATAAAGCAGGATAGGGGAAAACTTAAACAGAGGGTTGTTTGTTAACAAAATGAAAAATTTATCGTCTGTAAAATATTTTTGATTTAAACGTCTAAGCTTGTTTAATAAACAATAACAGCATGAGTTAAGTGTCACCGATAAATGTACTTGACTCTAGCAATTGAAGCTATCTCCAGTGCATTGAGAGCATCCATCAACGGGGGAGCAAATAGAAGAAAAACAAACCGACTGATCCAGTTAAGAGATATCTACCACTACTGGCTGGCTAACTGACGATTGTCATACCCAGACTTCGAGATTGTATCAGCAGAGGGATACACGACACGGATTATTGTGACAATGGCAATCTACTTTTCCGTTGACTAGTTTCTGACATTAAAGCTTTTCCGCTGTCATGATACTGTCAGGGTGGCGGTTTTGAAAACTATTCAATTAGTTTCAGTTTTAGTAAAATTATTTGAAAAAAAAACTGACTTCTTACTTTAATGTCACTCTCAATTTCAGGGAAATTTTTTGGGAGATTTTTTTTTGAAAAATAATCTGGACATTGCAACTCTTACCTTATTCGATGATGGTCTGCCGCAGGACGAAAGTCGACTGAGCCATTATTCGTTATTGAAGATTTTTTCTCCGCCCGCAAGAACCAAGCTTGCAAGTATCAAGTGATTTTCCCTTAATGGACAACAGGATAATAACAGTGGAAATTGCATTGGTCGTTTATGTGGTTCACTTAATGAGCAAGGTTTAAAACAAAAGAAAAACAAGGTACTTTGCTGATACAGTTCCATGGGAATGTATTCTTCTGTAACGAAGTTGAATTCTAGAGAACGAGTTCCATTGAAGAACGTCAGAATGGTATCCTCGAAGATATTCTTATTCAGTAGAATAAGAATGAATTATAAATCAAACAACAATGGAGGCAAAACATTACCGTCTAGGAGCTTTATCAATCTCCCAAAAGAATTGAATAAGTCACAATTGTTGGCATAGAGAACAAGTCAAATGTAGAATACAGGTTACATCGTTCAATGGGGGATTTCTTCCTTACTTCCTTCTATATTCGATGGCAAAGTATTCCAAAGAAAGCCATCATCATTCATCGTCGTAGGTGTAGGTATGGAGCGGGAGAAGAAAACATTGCCTTTTTCAGGGAAAACGATGATTTCATCCTGCCCGTTTTCCCTTTGGTGACGAACTTTGACAAATACGTACCTAATATTCCCTATAACTGAAAAAGTTGCACACGTGTAACTTCCTCACAACTGTAAGATGTTAGCATCAACTATCTAGACTTTCTAAGTTTTTCTTTATAGCTTGTGACATTTGAGATTTTTAGGTGCTTTGCCTTTTGAAACTGATTCAAACTCTTCTCAGGAGATATCGGTCCAGTTAGTCAAATATTAAAGCAAGTTAAGGCGAATTTTGATTATTTTTTAAGTATTTTACGTGCTTTATATATGAAACTAAGAGGAAAAAAAATGTTTGAACGAATGGATATTCATTTATAATTCTAGTCATATTATTTTTACTAGAATAAAAAAACAAAATTTAAAGGTTAATTTAATATCAATTATTTAATTCTATCAGGAATAAGTTGATCACACAAAGGGAATCAAGGTATGATAAGCTCATAAACATATTTTGCCAAAAAAATCCATGGTACAAAATTCAGAACTCGAGTTTGGATTCAATTTGACTTTAATAAAAATAAATTAATAACTCAAAATTCTATGAAATTGAACCATAATACACATCAAACATAAAAATTTGGCGTCAATTCCAACGTTCAAAATAAAAGATCAAAGTTCTGATTAAGAAAAATCATATCTTGTAGTAGTTGTAATTTGCTGTAAACTTTTTGTTATTTTATTATGAAAACAAATCAAATTATTTAAGAATCATCTAAGATGAAGCTATATAATATCTGTTCAACAGATATTTTGTTAAAAATATATTTTTTTCAAGTCAAATTAGGTAAAAGCTTCTTATTTCGTGAGACTTGAATTCAAGAAAAAAATCAATCCCAAACAATTTAAATATATATGTTACGAAAAATTGAAATGTTTCACTACGAAAATAACTAATTCAAAAGATGCTCATAAATTAGCGATACAAATCCTATCCCAGTAGTTTTTTTTCTTTGTAATAAAATACAAAGAATCTTGATATTTTTTCATTTTGAGCCGATTACTTTTTAAACTTTATTTAAAGTAATTACACATTCTATAAAAATTCATATTTTTTCTTCTGCTTTTGTATTCATTAGGTCCAAACATTTTTAGATTTTGCAGTTAATTCTACAGTTTTTCAGCCTTGAATTTTGCATTTTTTAATCCAATCTTCAATCGTTGTTGATGTATCCCCAGGTGCATGATTTCTCTGCCGGATATTCAGAGTTATGAGCCAGCATTTTATTAAAATTCAGCATTCTTTATCCAATGCCTTTCTCAGAAGTATGAAAGTTTAGTGATGAAAATCTTTTCGAATCTTCAGAAACAATTCACCTATCAAGAATGTAAACTGTGACCAAGATTCTTATACAAAATTTGTTTAATATTCTGTGGACTTATAATTTTTGCTCTAATATCGACAGCTATTGTTTATCAGCTTATTACGAATTTCATGACAAAAAAATATTTCTTTCACCGTTTAACGAAAAACAAAATCAGGACCTAGATGGCAATTTTTATTTTTTAAACAACGAGTCAACGTCCAACTCTGTAAAGATAGCGGTTTCGAAGGAAAAAAATACCCTGGGAAAATTTCAATTTTTGAGAAAAAAAAAGTAAACCAAATGATATCTATGTTTAACAATACGATGGTTTGGTAGAAAAAAATAACAAATTGCCTATTTAAAAAAAAATAATAATTCTAAAATGATCACAAAAACTGACTTTTATTTAGTAAACTATCCAACCGATTTCGGCTGATATTGCTTGTTAAAATTTGCTAAATGATGTGAAATGCATTTTTTTGATCTTAACTTTTTTAGTTGTTGTTCGCCAAATATTTGTATATAAATAAATGGTCATATGTTCTTACAAACTGCTGATTATCTGCAGTGCTTTTTCAAATGCGGCCCTCCGATAAAATTGGGAACTCAAATTGGCCCGTAATCTCAAAAGGTTGCTCACCCCCGTTGAGAATGATTTTTTTCTCGAGAAATCGAATGAGGGCTATTTGAGTCATCGCACTCATGGTTAAATATGTTGGGAAGTTGAGAGTAAAACAGCCATAACTCCAGTTTCCGGCGCATGCAAGTGCTAAATAGCCTTCGTTTGATTTCTTGGAAAAAAAAAACATAAAAGATAAGTCTCATTTGGTTAAACAATTTAAAGTCCAAACATGTTTTTCTCTGAATTAATTTAAAAATGTTGGGAAATTAAGGGTAAAATCCCCCATAGCTCCATATACAAAAGCGTGCGGTGGCTCAAATAGCCTCTATTTGATTCCTCAGAGAAAAAAACACGTAACAAAAGTCCCATTTGGTTGGAAAAAAAGTCCGAAATTTGGATGAATTTATTTGATGAGCTCTTGAATTTTTCAAATCATACGTATGACACTTCTCTTTTCTTTCCTATCCCGTGAGAGATACCAAATCTTCTTGAAATATTTCTTGTATTTAAATAATTTTCCCAATTAGCACTCAAGTTCTTAAAAATAATTGTATGGGAGATCACCTTCCCCTTTCCCATCGAATAAGTAAGAGGAGGTTGAAGACTTAAACAATCATAGAAAAAAAAATCAAATTTAGATTCATTTGCATGATTAGTTCTCGAAGAAATCATTTAATTGTATGAAAGACTCCCTCCCCCCTTTGTTTTTTTCCCAATCGAAGAGGGTGGAGTCCCAAATAATCATAGAAAGCTTTCTCGTACTCATAAAACCACCCATGTTAAATTTGGATCCATTTGCTTGATTAGTTCTCGAATTTTACAAAAAAAAAATGGGAAGCCCCTCTCCCTTTTCCATAACCACACTGGAAAGGAGGAGGAGTCTCAAACCATCTTTGAAATATCCTTCCTACTTATTAACCCTCGCATGCCAAATTTGGTTCGGTTTGCTTGATTGATTTTCGAATTGTGCGAAAAATTGTATGGAAGCCCCCCCCCCCCCCTCCCGCTACCTATTTTTCAATTACAAGGAGGGATGAGTACCAAACAATCATAGAAACATTCCTTGTACCAAAATACACCCCCATGCCAAATTTGATTCCATTTGCATGATCAGTTCTCGAATTATAAAAACTTATTACATTTATTTGAGAGACCCCTTCCCCCCTTCCAGGGATAGGGAGGAGTCCCAAACTATTATAAGAACCATCCCCGGCCTCAGAAGCTTCCACCTGCCAAGTTTCCTGTCAATCGATTCAGCAGTTTTCGAGTCTATAGGGAATAGACAGAGAGACAGACAGAAATTCATTTTTATATAAAGACAAAGTACAAATTTATAATATTAATTTTTTTTTTTCATTAGTAACTAATCACGATGATTCAAATTGCAAGATCAAAGATCGAGTTCATCAAAATCTGTTCAAATAATTCGAGTGTTCAACTTCACGACAAATTTTCATAACAAAGAATCGAGATGTTTGGCAGTCAATTCCGCGGGAATTTTAATGTTCCCGGGAAAATATAATGATTAATGTGATGCCAGTTTCTAAGTCAAAATGGGATTTTTATCGATATTTTTAATTTTGATTGAATCAGAATAAATAAATCATTGTTTGATTCATACATAATTTCATCAAAAATCGAAATGAATTAACAAAGATAACAATCCGAGAAAAAAAATCATCGAAAAAAACGAGTTAAATGTTTAAAAGTTGTTTTAAATAATAACTTGGATGATGATTTTGAGCATGTTTTAGTTTTATTTGATTTTTAATAGTTTTTGATAGTTTCAGTCATTAATTTACTATAACAAAACAAGAAATAAATGTAATAAATAGAAAAAATCTTGCGTTAAGCACGTTTTAAACTAAATTTTCAAATCCATTCAATAAGCTTTAATAATCATAATAGATAGGATTTCAATCATTGGGAGGTTTTATAATCTTTCATAAAATGGAATTTAAAAAAAACACATAACATGCTCATGAATATGTTTGCCTAATAATTTAAATTTCATGGCATCACGAATCCTTTAATTATCTTGATTGAATTACAGTGATTTAAAAGATGCAAGATAAGAAAAGGAATGATATGGATTCTGAGCGATGATTCCAAGATTCATAGTGAAAAGAATTCCTGAAATCTTGAATAGTCTGGCGTTTAGTCTGAGTTTAATTCTTGGGATTATTAGTTTGAATCTACTCTACATAGTTCACAACTTTTGGAAACTGCTTTGAACTAAATCTTGAGTGTTTTTTTTTTTTTTTTTTTTGGAAGGCCCTCATGAGTCGGGGGGTACGGAAATATTGCCTCACTCTTAATCTGGCAAAGAATTTCAAATTTTTGGAGACTGATGACTTAAATTTTCTTTTAACTTGAAGTCCGACAATATGAAAAATTATTAAAGCAATAAATTTGTGAAGCAGTTAAATTGTTGTGATGTTAAAATCAAGTAGTTTGCTCAAAATTTAATTATAAATTCAAGTCTAAAAACATAAGGTTAGATTGCTCTTCTAAAAGACAATAAAACTTAATTTCTTGGGATCTCAAATCTACCAAATGGCAATGGCAGAGGCTCAAACAAAACCAGTGAAAAATTTCAACAATGTGTAATCCGGTAAAAGCTGTTTTTGGGATGAAACGGTCGGTCTTTTTTAAGGACCACCATCCTCGAACAGCCCAAAACAGGACTTCCGGAATGTGTAAACCTTTTCCTCATTGTTAACGGTGCCGGGAAAAACATGACAACAAGTACAAACCTTCCGGGGAGCCGCCTTTATTCATCATGGTGGATTTTAAGGTTCGTCTTTTTTCTCTTTTGTCCTGAATCACATCACCTCCGTCATCTTTGCCTTCTTTTGGGACGATTTGATGCGACGATGGCTCGTGTCATGGCAACAAAGTTGTATTTGTATCTGAAAAAAAAACCGGGAACGGTCACATCAACTAAGAGGAAAAAATTCTTTTCCCAGGCTCAGACACACATTCACACATATTGATTTCCCCACAGTTTCCAATTCAGGGCATTCCGCCACAAACATTCAACCCAAAACATTCGGGGACGGATGAGTGAGGAACATTCTTTATTTTGCGCCGATTTTCCGCCGCTCTTACTTGGTACTATTGTGCCACTCAACGAAACGGTTTGACAATGTCATTCTCGGAAGTCAACAGCACGGAACAACAACGTTTCAAGGAAGCGGAAGAGGGCTCGACGACTACCGTCGGATGATGATCGATTGTTTGGGAACACAAATTTTAAAACTGATTAAATTTTGAACCCAAAGCTGCTTCAAAAAGTGAATCTTGAATTCGATTAGATGAAATTTACCAAATTTAAACCTCTGTTTACACAATTTTGTTGAATTCTGTCATTGTAAGATCATTGAACAGAGAATGTTTATTATTCCAAACGACTCAATATGTTCATTAGACCGCTGCAAACTTTGAATGAAAATTTTAAATTTATACATTTTTACACGTCCCCTAACTTTTTTTTGTTGTTTTTATTGCCACAAAAAGCAATGAAAATTTTTGAAGCGAATCAATCAGTCCTGAATTAGCGCAACGAGTTTTTATTTTGTATGGAAATTTATATGAGAAAGCAAAATTTTTCAATCAAAAATCGCCAGAGATGTACTGAAAGTTCTCAAAAAGTTTATCATCGGATTTAAAATATTCCTTGATCCTTCCAGTTTATTTTATGTAAATAAACATTAAACCTAACTTCTTCGTCAGAAAAAATATTCGATGTTATGCAAATAGAAAAATTTCAGAATATATTTTTAATTAATTTGAGCGTTTTTTACCAGGCTGTTTAGCCATAGGATGAAAATAAAATATTGCAAAAAAGGGGCTTTGCATTTGTTGATTTACCTAACCTTGACAAAAATATTTCTTGAAGTTTGTGAAAGTTCTAGCTAGCAAAACCTGCCATTTTTGAATAATTTTCGTTGAATTCCTGTTTTATTATGTAATGGTTATAATTTTTTTTCAAAAAAGACTTAGCTTCTTCTCATGTAAAATTAAACTTAAGAATTTGCAAAAATAGTAAATGAAGCCAAACTATATATCAAGCTTGTTTAATGCCGTTTTCGTTTTCTCCACAAGCACGGGGCAAAACTTTTTCTGAATAAACAAACAGAATCGTTACCCGTGACGATGCAAATATATGGTTGCTATACTCACACCTTTGTTTACCCCCAACACTGATAACTTTTAAGGGGTGCAACCGCCTGCTTGAGGTTTAAATTTCGGGCAAAACTAGTGGAATTTGAATTAATAAACGAACATAATAACAGCAGCTAGGGCAAAACTCGTGGGTAACTAGGTTGCCACTGCCAATAAACGAAAACACTATAAGTTTTCTGGATTATTTAATGTGCAACAATTTCTTCTACAATACAAATTTTCATACGAAATTGAAACTCGTTGCACTAATTCAGGAACCATCTCATATTTCACACAGGTGCATGGTTAAGGTTGCCAGATTGTTGGAATGGCTAGGGAAGAATAACATCCAAGTGTTAAATTCCCATAAAACAAAAAGTTGTCAGATTGCCCAATTTTATCCGGGTTTGTCCGAATATTTAACACAGAATTTGACAAAAGTCCGGTACGGCCAGGTTGCCCGAATTTTATTAAAAAAAAAGCCAGGATACAGACCGGATTGACTCACTTTATTTGCCAAAAGAGAACAAAAAAAAACAAATTGTGTTGTAGAAATTTTACATTTATGCATCTGAAACGAATTTTTTTGAGCAAGTTTTATTGAAATAATCATGAAAGGTATTTTGGAAGGCTAAAATACAATATAAAAACTGCTAATGAATTTAGACGAAGAACATTTTTTTTCGAGTTTTTTCTTGATTTGTGTTGAGTAATTCCCGAATTTTGACCAAATTTGCCTGGATATTGTCCAGATTTTATAAATGAAATACCAGGATTTTACCAGATTTTTAGATCAAATAGCCCGAAATTGTCCGGCCTGGGTACGTGCTGAAAAAATTCTGGCAACCTTAATATAACTGAAACAAGGACAAAAGATTTGGAAACATTGGAAGATTTTTTTCTACATTCCCACTATTATTCAAATGTTTTCATTGGATTTTTGATTCTAATTTTGAATCATGATTTTTTCTCTTTTTCAACTTCTGATTTTGATTTAGCCAAACATTAAAATTTTTAATAAAACTTTGAATCAAAGTTTTCGGCATATCACATCTTACGTTTTCATCTCACTTCTCTCGTCTCACGTCTTAACTCTCACTTCTCAGGTCCCACGTCTCACTTCTCAGGTCATACTTCTCATATCTTGAGTTTAACCCCTCACGCTTCACGACTCACGTCTCAAGTTTCACGTCTCAAGTCTCACGTCTCACGTCTCACGTCTCACGTCTCACGTCTCACGTCTCACGTCTCACGTCTCACGTCTCACGTCTCACGTCTCACGTCTCACGTCTCACGTCTCACGTCTCACGTCTCAACTCTCACGTCTCAAGTCTCACGTCTCAATTCTCAAGTCTCACATCTCAAGTCTTATGTCTCACGTCTCAAATCTCACGTCTAAAGTCTCACATTCCAAGTCTCACGTTTCAAGTCCTATGTCTCAAGTGTCACGTATCAAGTCTCAAGTCTCACGTCTCAAGTCTGACGTCTCAAGTCTGACGTCTCAAGTCTCACGTATCAAGTCTCACGTCTCAAGTCTCACGTCTCAAATCTCACGTCTCAAGTCTCACCTCTCAGGTATCACGTCTCAAGTCTCACGTCTCAAGTCTCACGTCTCAAATCTCACGTCTCAAGTCTCATGTCTCAAGTCTCTCGTCTCAAGTCTCACGTCGCAAGTCTCAAATCTCATGCCTCAAGTCTCACGTCTCACGTCTCACGTCTCATGTCTCAACTCTCAAGTCTCAAGTCTCATGTCTCACGTCTCACATCTCAAGCCTCATGTCTTACGTCTCAAGTCTGACGTCTCCTCAAGTCTCACATCTCAAGTCTCACGTCTCAAGTCTCACGCCTCTAGTCTCACGTCTCTAGTCTCACGTCTCTAGTCTCACGTCTCTAGTCTCACGTCTCAAGTCTCACGTCTCAAGTCTCATGTCTCACGTCTCATGTCTCACATCTCAAGTCTCATGTCTCACGGCTCAAGTATCACGTCTCAAGTCTCACGTATCAAGTCTCACGTCTCAAGTCTCACGTTTCAAGTCTTACGTCTCAAGTCTCACGTTTCAAGTCTCAAATCTCATGCCTCAAGGCTCACGTCTCAACTCTCACGTCTCAAATCTCACGTATCAAGTCTCAAGTCTCAAGTCTCAAATCTCACGTTTCAAGTCTCACGTCTCAAGTCTCACGTCTCACGTCTCACGTCTCTAGTCTAACGTCTCTAGTCTCACATATCAAGTCTCAAGTCTCAAGTCTCACGTCTCACGTTTCAATTTCTACCTCTTACGTCTCACTTTTTACGTCACATTTCTCACTTCCAACGTCTTACTTCTAACGTCTAACTTCTAACGTCTTACTTTTAACATATTACTTCTAACGTCTCATTTCTCACGTCTCACTTCTCATGTCTAGTATCTCACTTCTAACATCTCATGACTCTTTCTCACGTCTCACGATTTATACTCATATGTCATATATCAGGTCCCATTTCCTGGGTTTCAGGTGTCAGATCTAAGGTCCCAGATCTCAAGTTGCATGTCTTATGGTCTCAAATATCAGATTATCCGAATAAGCACATTTTTATTATGAAAATTCATTAAAACTACGATTTATACAACTTTTCCAAATAAAAATTTTCATATCTTCCAAATTTCGTATGTATTTGTATTCTTCTTCCCTCTTTCCTCAATCGTTTTGAAGCTTCACACAGGTTCGACAACGGGATTTATGAAGTTTATATGCATGTGATTCGATTTCAAAGTACCATAGAGTTAATTACCCAGCAAACATGAAATCGTATCAGAAATGATGACTTTAAGTCGTTTACAATGGTGTTGCGAATCGCAATTCTAACTGCATAGTGAAAAGATCGTATAAAATGTCGTCTGAAGTCAGTTCAAATCGGATATGACAGAAGGTCCGAATTTTTAAATGATTTTGATCCCGCGTGAGCTTCAAGTGAGAAAATCATCGGTACGTTCTCTCTGCAACCAGCAGTGCATCCAGATTGCTTAAAATCAGATGGAAATTGATTTAAATCGATCAATGAGAGAACTGGAAAATATTGTCGCTGGCAACGATTTGAAGGCTATATGAGCGAAATCTTGCGCTCTCTTGCATTCTTCCGATAGGTACGAATAAGGTGTCGGATAACGCCCTATTGTTGTAGTTTTCGTCGCTTTAGAAAAAAATAAAGTTTATGTATGTATATAACCTCCACTGTGGTAGGTAAATGCTGCTTTTTCAACTTTCATACGATCATTTTAGGGCCCTCCCAACGGTTCAGGCGTAAATATTGGTTTTAAGTATACCAGTTTAAGCACAATTTGAAATTTTAGAATCGGCTAAAACACCCACTCCCCACCGGTGTAGGAGCAAATTTAAAACGGAAACACTTTCATTGCAGACACTCAATAATTGAGAAGAAAAAACCCATTTTATTAGAAAAATTGCATAAGTTTTGAGTTTCACGATTAATTGTCTTAAAATTAATTCTACGAATATTCTTTTTGACAGAACAATGATTTCATCTATTCTACCAGGATTACATAAATTTAAAAGCAAACATGACTACACAACGAGGAAAAAAGCTCAATTGAAACAATTCTTCAATTAATTCAATCAAATTGCTTTGAATCAATGGAATAAGGTTTTGTTAAAATGAATTCGTCGAGCCCAAATGAAAAGCTTTTTATTTAATTATATTTAATCGAGAATAATGTGACATCTATTATTTATACTTGGTATGGTTTTTATTAACATCTATTCTCAATTTATGTTACGTATAGGCTGGTTGAAGCGAAAAAAAACATTCAAATAATATCTAAAAAGAAACTATTATCACACCCAATGTTACCCAAACATGTGTGAAAGAAATCATTGTTGGCTAAAATTTTCTCACCGTGAACTAAATCGGTCTGTCGTATATTTTGAAATCCCGTTCCAAATTTGCATGAATTTGGAACAAAGGCGTATAACTGTTGGGAATTTTGAAATCGATAACTGTGCTAAAACAGCAATTTACGCCACCGGTGCCAGCCGAAATGTTTTAGCGTGGTCGAAAACCGTATTTTGCATCTACCGTTGGGACAGCCCTTATAATGTATATAAATATCATCATTCCAAATTTACAGCACCATACGGTGGCCCACGTGTTATATCAATCATGACTACAGTAATCCAGCCTTTTTTTCTTTTTTCCAATGACTTGAGTGCGTTGTGTCAATTGTGTTGAACAAACTTTTACACACAACGCACACATACACTTGTCGATGAGCGGAAATTGTGAGGTGAAGTGTGCGCGCTCTAAGATGAGTGAAAACCCTAATGTATAAATTGATTCAATCAACTTGTGCCTGTCAAACGCCGCGCCGAAAAAGAAATGTTCGCAAACCCACTCTTAGTCTAAGTGGATTGGAAGCTAGTCGAGGAGGGAAGTTCTTGTGAAAGGGTTTTTCCTTAAATCTGAGCCCAAGATTGGGCGAATCCTGAGATCAATACAGGAAAAAGTTATGTAACCTGACAGGAAGATGTCTGTTAGAAGATAGACAGTTTCTAAATTTGCCTCGGTAATATTTATTTTAAAAAATTCAGAGAAAACTAGTTTGCAATGAATAAAATAACAGAAGTTGGAGATTCGTTTAAAATCACTTACGTTGAAACTCGTGCAAGAATATTTTATGCACTTTCCAGAAAACCAACCATCGGCAACTCAATTAAAAGTTTCCCGCACTTCCTTCGAAGGAAGTGCCAGATTTGGAAGAGTAGAGGAAAAGAAAACTCTTCTAATGGAAACTTTGGGGTGAAAATGGATTAGTAGTGCTTTTTTCATTCTGTCTACAACTATCCGGTATCTGGTAAAGTCTCGAAATTGCATCACCCTTGAAGATTTTTTTGGGCTCTGATTGACAGATTACGGTTTTTATTTCTAGCGGAACCCTTGTGAAAGCAATTTTAGCTTCAGGGTTTCAATTTCATTATTGAAAGTTGCAAATTTTGATACTCTATGGACATTTCGAAACAGTTGATTTGTGCTACTACTTTGCTACTAAGGCTACTTTGTGTTTCAACAAAATCTGTATTTAGTTTCTTTACACAAAGTTGTTCTGTAGCCTACTTAAAGGCGATTATTTTATCTGCTTTCATTAAAATATAATATTGGTTGAGCAGATTCAGGCGTTTTCTAACAGACTGACAAAAAAATACCACCGTCAAACAAACGTGGTTCGGAGAAAGAAGCTTTCCTCGAGACAGACGTTATGTTATAACGCCTTATTTTATCAAATGTATCCCCCAAGCTCTGGAAGGAAAAGTCTACCTTTCGTCACACTATCGTCGGTCGTTGGGAAGTGATAGCTCAATAGGAAACGTCAATTTTCATTGCTCCGGAACAGGAAAAGCGAATGATACAGCAAATTCTCTACTAGCTTCTGCCTTCGGCTATCTCTCTGACAGTTTTCCGTTAGGCAGATATTCGCATTTCATCTTTACCAGTTTTTCACTCTCGTTTTTCAGTTGACGTTTAAAAAGTTTAGAACTATTTTGTATCTTTGAAGATTCAAACTTTCGTTTATCTTAAATACATTTTTCTGAAAATGGAAATCTAAAATTTTCCAGAATCTCCAATTTAAGCCTAAAATAGGATCCCTCGCCCTAGGAGTGATATTTTTGCCTGCCACAGTCAGTGTTGAAATTGTATACATTTTCATTTCAGACAGGCCACAGAATGACAAAACGGACGATGGAACACGAACGAATGACGGCTGAATTTAGTTCCAGCTCCCTGCTCTCTGTCCAACGGTTGATGGTTATGAATGGTCGATGACGACGATTCAATGCTACTCCTGGAGATTTTTGCTGACGCGCGCTGCCAGCCGTTAGTTATAGAATTATAGCACCCGATCTATAGCCTACAGCAGGAAATGGAGACTGATTTTTATGCTCCAGTACCTGCATCGAATTCATTATATCAAATTGCTGGTCTGGTGGAAGGGGAAGGCTTTATATTTTTATAATAAAAAAGCACTATTTCAAGAATATTTTGAGCAAAATATGTGTCATTTGAAGGAAATTCTTTTACGAGTAAAAAATCTTTTGAACGACACATCGAGAATATAATAAATGCCTAAATTTATACTATTTAATCGAGGAATAACATGTAATACACTGAAGGAATTTTTAATATATTTTTTACAAGAAAAATCTTATAAAAATTGTTAAATAATAAATACAATAATTTAAACGTGCAAAAATGCAAAAAAAAAACTAACACATTGGTTTGTCTGTGACATTTGGCTTGTGAAGTTTTTTCTGTTAATAAAGTTCAATCAATGTTTTATGTTGTTGGGCTAAATTTTCAAAGCTTTTTACTCTAGATTTAAGAAAATTGCACTATTAAAAATGCATGATAGAAACTTTGTACCCGGAACTTTTAAGGTTTTACACGGAAAAAATTGCTTCAAAAAAAAAACAAACCCAGTTTAATAAACTCAGATGAAGTCAGTTGTTAGGGGATTCGAGGGATCAAACCGCACAAAGCTTGTATCAATATTTGTCCACGTTGACGGTACGGTTAACCAATTCCTAACCAAAATGTGGACAGATTTTGTTTTGTTTTTTTTTTTCGTTGGATCCCCTAAGTAAATATTCCATGACATGTCAGCCGGCCATTGATGGCTGGTTTGTCTTTGCTTTGGATCCTATTTGGATAATTATGTTTGGCGCGTTTTGGATGCATTTCATTTGCGTCTACTAAGCTCATCCTTTAGCCACAATCTGTTGACATTGGAACGCGTTTGACTAGACGAATTTTGGTTATGTTTGGATTGCTGCCAATGTCATGTATCTAAACAGAGACTGATAAATTTCCTGCTGGATTCCGTCTCCAGCAGCCATGATATTTTATTTAGGCACCAATTTTCGCATTGACCCATCTCATCGAATCTAATAAATCTTTGCACCCCATCGCTTTCTGAAATGAGCTGTAAAATTGTAACGAATAACGATATGGAACGAGTAGACATTTGTAATTGAATCAGGCCTCATACTCAGGAAGTGTGAGGCAATTTTGATATCTTCCCATCAATCTCGTGCTGCTGGCGGCACGTGGAAGTAGCGAGTTTTCCCCATTTCCCGTGTCGGATGAATGAGAGATCGAAAGTTTTCCGGAACTGATTTCACTCTGATTTGAATTAGAAAAGCTCGACAGAAAATTGGAAAGTTCAAGCATCAGACTGCGTGTTCATCGCACGACATCGAGTATGAGCTTTCGGGCAAGCTTTCATCGAAAAAACATAAAGCTGCGCAGGATCTGAAACTTTCGACGAAAGTTTTTCAAGCTTTTATCCTTAAGCGGGTTGTGATTAGATTGGTTCAATTGTATTCGATATTTTTTAAATAATGGTTTTTTATATGTTTTTTATTTTTTAAATAAACAAAATTACAAAAAATTAACATTTGAAAAACTCTACAAAATTGACAAAAATGACAGAATCGACAAAAATTACAAAAAATGACAAGAATGACATGAATGAAAAAAAAAAAAACAAAAATGTTAAAAATGACAAAATGTCAAAAATGACAAAATGACAAAAATAACAAAAATGACAAAAATGACAAAAATGACAAAAATGACAAAAATGACAAAAATGACAAAAATGACAAAAATGACAAAAATGACAAAAATGACAAAAATGACAAAAATGACAAAAATGACAAAAATGACAAAAATGACAAAAATGACAAAAATGACAAAAATGACAAAAATGACAAAAATGACAAAAATGACAAAAATGACAAAAATGACAAAAATGACAAAAATGACAAAAATGACAAAAATGACAAAAATGACAAAAATGACAAAAATGACAAAAATGACAAAAATGACAAAAATGACAAAAATGACAAAAATGACAAAAATGACAAAAATGACAAAAATCACAAAAATAAGAAAAATGAAAAAAATGACAAAAATGACAAATATGACAAAAATGACAAAAATGACAAAAATGACAGAAATGGCAGAAATGACAAAAATGACAAAAATGACAAATATGACAAAAATGACAAAAATGACAAAAATGACAGAAATGGCAGAAATGACAAAAATGACAAAAATGACAAAAATGACAAAAATAACAAAAATGATAAAAATGACAGAAAATAACACAAATGACAAAAATGACAAAAATGACAAAAATGACAAAAATGACAAAAATGACAAAAATGACAAAAATGACAAAAATGACAAAAATGACAAAAATGACAAAAATGACAAAAATGACAAAAATGACAAAAATGACAAAAATGACAAAAATGACAAAAA
This sequence comes from Uranotaenia lowii, assembly GCF_029784155.1. Taxonomy (NCBI): domain Eukaryota; kingdom Metazoa; phylum Arthropoda; class Insecta; order Diptera; family Culicidae; genus Uranotaenia; species Uranotaenia lowii. The sequence continues at coordinate 39,855,935 of NC_073691.1, forward strand.
TGACAAAAATGACAAAAATGACAAAAATGACAAAAATGACAAAAATGACAAAAATGACAAAAATGACAAAAATGACAAAAATGACAAAAATGACAAAAATGACAAAAATGACAAAAATGACAAAAATGACAAAAATGACAAAAATGACAAAAATGACAAAAATAACAAAAATGACAAAAATGACAAAAATGACAAAAATGGCAAAAATGACAAAAATGACAAAAATGACAAAAATGACAAAAATGACAAAAATGACAAAAATGACAAAAATGACAAAAATGACAAAAATGACAAAAATGACAAAAATGACAAAAATGACAAAAATGACAAAAATGACAAAAATGACAAAAACGACAAAAATGACAAAAATGATAAAAATGATAAAAATGACAAAAATGACAAAAAATGACAAATATGACAAAAATGACAAAAATGACAAAAATGACAAAAATGACAAAAATGACAAAAATGCCAAAAATGCCCAAAATGCCAAAAATGACAAAAATGACAAAAATGACAAAAATGACAAAAATGACAAAAATGACAAAAATGACAAAAATGACAAAAATGACAAAAATGACAAAAATAACAAAAATGACAGAAATGACAAAAATGAAAATTATGACAAAAATAAAAAGCAAAAATGACAAAAGTGATAATAATGACAAAAATGACACAAATGACAAAAATAGCAAAAATGACCGAAATGGCAGAAATCATTGTCCCTTACTGTTCCTAAATATGTGGAAAAAGATGCTTGATTTGATGATTGGATTTCATATTATTTTTTTTTCTGCGAAAACCTTTATTGTATTCACTTATAATTCAAAAGATTTGAATTCAACTTCTTTAATTTCTTAACAATATTCTTAAATTCTTAGTGACGCACTTTTTCTCCGTGCTAATCGATGATTGATCATTTGACATCAACGTGGCGCTAGCGTCGCTTGAACGAATAAAAAATGACAGCGCTTTGTTTTGTTGCCATTTTTCGTCGTCGGCGGAGAAAGTGACAAGCAAAAATTGTGTGAACCCTCGAAAAAGGTTGTGTTGTGGCTGCTAGAAATTCATTTTCCGTGATTTTATTCTGTTCGGTGCTAAATGGAATATATCTGAACCCTTGGCTAGCCATTCAGTTGCGTGAATCCGTGGGTAACCTTAGTATTTTCGTAACAAGTAGAGTAGGTTGCTGTCGTTTGTCAATTTCCGGTCGCCGTCAATCGTCTTGGAAATCAAGCAGAAAAAAGCAAACATCATGAGCACCACAGTTCCAGCTATCTGCAAGGATCTGGACGGGGACGACCGCTGGCTGAGCATCCACAAGCGCTTCCTGCAGGAGTGCAAGGAACGGGATCCGGACGTGATGTTCATTGGGGACTGTATTCTGGAGTCGTTACAGTTCACCGATTTCTGGAACAGCCATTTCGTGCCGATGCATTGTCTAAATTTTAGCATACGCAACGATCGGATCCAGAATGTGCTCTGGAGGTTGCAGAACGGGGAGCTGGAAAGTGTCCGGCCCAAGGTGGTGGTGCTGCACGTGGGAACCAATAACATTAGCGAAAGCGCCGAAGAGGTGTGCGAAGGGCTGCTGCAACTGGTGGCCACCGTGAGGGGCAAGCTGCCGGAGGCTTACATCGTTCTTCCGGTGAGAAACCTTTCAGAATTTTTATTTGAAAAATCGAAATAACTCTCTTTTCTGTATTATAGCTGAAATTTATCTATTAGGATGATTGTAAAATTATTATTCTTTATATCGGATTTGGTTCGACAACGTTTCGATAATTAAACGTCGATTTCCAAACCTCTGATTGAACTTCATATTTGAAATGTCATTAAATTTTATTCAAATTGAGTTCATTTCAACATTTAACTTTTGAAAATAATCCGTTGGTATGTTGCATTCAAAATCATGCAGTTGCATAAAGAAAGGCGTTTTATATTCGTAATTATGAAAATGTTTAAGCTTAGATTTGATAGTATAGCTTCGGGCGTTCTCTTAGTGCAACCAGAATACAATATCAAACTTCATTTGTTATTTCAATTTGTTATTTGACTGACCTTTGTCTGATTCCAAACTTAAATTTCACACCGTTTAAAATTGGTCTGACAAAATTATGACGTTTGAATGAAAATTTTGTCAAGTTTATTTCGACAGTTTCTCCACAGCGATGCTATGGTTTTTTCGAGTTTTGTTTCGCTGGAAATAATTCATGATTTTTTAAGAATTGAACGTTAAAAGCAGAAAGACTTTGTTTATAAGCCGTTTTTTTTTAAGTGCGGAACAAACATAAGGTCAAGTTTTTGCTGCACATTTCCAAAAAGCCTTAACTTGGTCATAAATCTCAGTTGCTGACCTTAGAAATTTAGTGTTGAATGCTATATTTATACATTTGGCAACAAAATGATGTAACCAAGAAAAAAGCTCAGCATCAATTTGTTTATTTACCGTATACAGTTAGGAAAAAAAAATATGCGGACTGATTCTAATTAAGTCCTTTAAAACTGTTATGAAGTCCGGAAAACTAAGTTAACTTTAAGTTATTAAAGTGTTCAAACCATTTCATTTCATCAGAATCGAGAGCGACAAAAGTGGATAATCGTATGATAAAAAAGTGTTAAATGTTATTATAATTCATTGCAAAATATATTAATAGATAAAGAAAAGGCCTGGATACGGGAAAAAAAAGGAATTGAATATTCGTAGTATAAGACCTTTAAATAAGAGAGGGAAGCCTATCACACGACCAGAAAACAACCTCACATTTTCAGCTATCGATCTAGCATTAGCTACAGTAGTACTTGCTGGTAAAATGAACTGTTAATAAATGAGACAGATTTATAATCTGATCACTCATTAATAGAATGCAATCTTTTTGATTACAATAAATTAGACAATAACAAAACTATAAACTTAATTAATAAATACAAAATCAAAATCAAAAAACAGAAACAATCTTACTAAAAAAGATTAAAAACAAGCGAATACAAATTTAAAAATAAAAATTATGAATTATCGGAAAAGGATCCTTGCTAAAATCAACCAGAAAACTCCAGTCAATCACATGTGGAAAATTCTCAAGACTATAGAAGAAAACATATAACAAAATGAAAACCTAGAACTAATTACAGACGAAAAATTAGCAAATAATTTCAAGGACACTAATTTTGAAAAAAAAACAAACATAGAAAAATTCTAATCTAATAACTTTGAAGCAAATGAAGAAAAATACGCGGATTAGTAGATATAAACAGAAAGAAGGTGAGTAAGGATTCGGTTCCTACCGTAACCAGACTTTTTCGAGCAAGTTTTATTCTAGCACGTATTCCGCCATGTTGGAGCATCAAAGTGAGCTCCATCGTCTGCTCTGGGCGTTATCTTAATTTTTTTTCCTCTTTTTCCAGCTTTAAGATTGAAACGAACTGATTTATTATAAAATTGGGAGCTTAAGGGCACCTCCGTGGGCATGGTAAGAGGCTCATTTATATCACTTTGATATAAATGGGTATGCCTTGTCGCGCAAGATCTTAAAGAATCGAATAGTGATAGTATCACACCAGATCTTGCGAACACGAACGGATCTCTGATGAACACCAGTGAAACGGAACCTACGTGTTGGCCCCACGGCTTTAAACAAACGTCTTACCAGTGTTCAATATGGTCCGATCAGTATTGATTGTTTGACCTGATATAATTTTTCATACAATTTGTTTAATAAAGTTTTATATTTCAGCTCCGGTATTCTGTAGGTCCAGATGTGTCCCCGTATCCTAGTCTGTAATGGGTCACGGGTTAATAACTGTTCAATGTGTTACTAGGCAAGGTAAAGGTAGTAGTATTCGTCTCCCCAATGCTCTAGTAAGTGTGCATTTGCGGTTTATGAATTTCGAAGGATTATTCTTAAATCAAGCAATTTACAAGAACTAGAGGCTCATTGGATCAGAATGCTTTTTGGACAGTTTCCTGTTAACAATAATTCTTTCTCGTTTCAACGCTTTTTGGTAGATTCGTCTATTGTTCGGTTAGGCTTGAAATTCAATTAAGGTAGTCGAAGAAAGATGTTACGATTTTGAAAAACAATAATATAAAGGCAGTCCAGGAAGATAATATTGGGAATTAAAAATAGAAGTGTTATTTCTTTCAACCGAAACAGATTGAGGAAAGTTGCTCTGAGAAGATGTTCAGAGTTAGCGATGATGCTTTAGAGGAACAGCATTGTCATTAGTAGTATGGTCTTGTTTGGTTATTTATCAATTATTTTATTGTTTGTGTAACGTAGATTTTTTTAACAATTGCTGCAGTGATAAACACCTTTTAATGGAGATTCTGTTTTATGGTATCCAAGCTGTTAATATAATTACAGAGTAGCCACACATTTGTTTTGAATCTCTAAAGACTTACTCATTTGTAAATATTTTTATACGCCAATCTATGCTAATCTCAAGAGAAAACTATCATGGGCTCAAAGTTTTTGAATCGAGTAAGGTTAGGTGACAGGTAGGGCCCAACATAACACTATTCACTGTGACAACAAACCTCAGTCCTACAAAGGCTACTATTTGTTGCTCACTTCACATGACACAATACTACTCACTGTGACAACAAAATTCAAACATTGCTCACTTCACATGACACAATATTACTCACTGTGACAACAAAACTCAGCCCTACAAAGGCTATTATTTGTTGCTCACTTTACACGATACAATACTTTTCAGTGTGACAACAAAATTCAAACATTGCGCACTTCAGATGGCACAATACTACTCACTGTGACAACAAAACTAAGCCCTACAAAGGCTACAATTTGCTGCTCACTTCACATGACACAATAATACTCACCGTGACAACAAAACTCAGCCCTACAAAGGCTACTATTTGTTGCTCACTTCACATGACACAATACTACTCACTGTGACAACAAAATTCAAACATTGCTCACTTCACATGACACAATACTACTCACTGTGACAACAAAACTCAGCCCTACAAAGGCTACTACTTGTTGCTCACTTTACACGATACAATGCTTTTCAGTGTGACAACAACATTCAAACATTGCGCACTTCAGATGGCACAATACTACTCACTGTGACAACAAAACTCAGCCCTACAAAGGCTACTATTTGTTGCTCACTTCACATGACACAATATTACTCACTGTGACAACAAAATTCAAACATTGCTCACTTCACATGACACAATATTACTCACTGTGACAACAAAACTCAGCCCTACAAAGGCTATTATTTGTTGCTCACTTCAGACGACACAATACTACTTAATATCACGACGAATCCAGCAAACAAACCAAACCAAAGCTACTATTTGTTGCTCACTTCACATGACACAGTGTTACACATTTACACATTATACAACTGATATAAAATACCCCCGCTCGCAATACGGCTCATTGGCAAGCCCAGCCCTGGTTCGCCAGGGTTTGACTTGTCAGAGAGCAACCGGAGTTTAAATGAGACACATTCTAAATCCGCCCGGTGTATTGCGGTCTCCTCCCAATCCTACCCATTTCATTTACCTAGCTTTCCCCCGCGGTGAGTAATTTTGGCCTCAAAAGGGCCGTGTGATTTCTCATAAAGCTGCCGCATGAAAAAAAAAAAAATTGGGAGCTTAAGGGCACCTGAAAAATTTTAATAGGTTCAACATAAATGACTTGGTAGTAACCGTTCAAGACTGAATGATTACTTAACCAAATTTTTATACAAGTTCCATGTTTTTTACTTTTTTTTAATTGACGCTTTAACCTCAGAGGTCTTTCGCGTCTTTTTTGTAAAATAATATGGAAAATTTACAATTATTACAAAACCAATTTCTCAAGCCTACTTCACAAAAGTTTGAATTAATTTGTGTCTTTCAAAAAACTAATCACTAATTTTTCTTTACGATCCTCATTCGTTAATATGTCTTCTATCGAGTTTCCCAAATTAAGCTTTTTTATTTTACTGAGCATGGAACATTCAAGGAAAATATGGTAGATAGTCAAACGAGTTTTACAACTACCACAAAGAGGGGGATCAGAATAGGGGGTGAAAAGGAATTCATGGGTTAAACGATTATGTCCGATTCTCAGCCTAGTTAACACTTTCTATTCAATGTTATTGCTACGGATCGATCTATATGCGCACAGGGTGGCCTTCAACTGGGATAGGATCGATAATTTTTTTTCACTGATGGCTCAAACACGCTAATATTTGCATATTTTCAGACAGTCAAGCAGCAATATGGGCTCTGAAAGCATGCAATGTGCAATTCAAAGCTGGTGTGGGATTGTATTAATGCTTTGAATCAATTATCAAGCCAAAGTCAAGTGAACCTATTTTGAGTTCCCGGCCACTGCACTGTTGTATAGAAGGAAATGAAAAAGCGGATGCACTCGTTAGGAAGGGATCTGAAAAGCGCATGACTAGCCCTGAAACTTTCTGTGGAGTATCTACTTGTGCTCTTACAACTAAATTGAAAAAATGGGAGAACTCAAAGTTCGAATTAAGATGGCTTGTAGCCATCGGTGCTAGGCAATCTAAAAGATTCATAAAGCCCGATTCCAAGAAAACTTGTGAACTTCTAAGTCTATCGAAAAGGGATCTTAAAACAATTACAGACCTTTTAACAGAGCACTGTCCATGCAATAACTACTGTGGCATCCTGAATAGAATAGAAAACCCACGTAGTCAGAAGAGTACGAGAGACTATAAATAGCGCGCAGCAACGAGAGCAGCGTCTCAGGCTGGAGAGAACCGTCGTTCAGTATAAACGGAGATAATCATATTGGCGATCCTGCCAGAAGTCAACACTTGCTTCTCCACTTGAAAGAGTTTAGTATGGTGTTGATAAGATAGAGAGCTAGAACATTGTGCCAGGATGGTGCGTAGGCCAGGAGGCGTATTTCGATTCCCAAAGCGAGCGATGCGTATTGCGAGATGAAAGTTGTGTGCTTCCGAATGTGAGCGGCGTTAGAGTCGTTGGTTTTTTTTAAACTAAGTTGCCTAAAGTGACATAGTGTTGTTAAGCTCAGGGTAGTATTATTGGTTTTGAATCGATGCAGTCGGGTTAAGCCCATGACCAAAGATATTCTATTCTATCAAGATACCCGGCTGAATAGTTTTTCGAACAAGTAGTCTGGACATCAACTCTTTGTTTACAGTGCTGCCACCAGCGAAAAAGTCTTCAAGCTTTCATCTTGCATTCAAGCTTGCAAACACGAAAAACCAAACAACCAAGGTGTGCATATATAGAAGGGGACACCGTATCGAATTCCCGAATCATGTTGGTTTTGCAACTGTGAACTCTATGGAGTTTGTTGAAAAATTGATCTGTTCAGTTTAAGGCCGATATTCATAGAATCTCAGATTTAAAAAGGAATACGGTCAGACAAGCGGCCATCAGAGGAGCAAAACTACCTAATTTAGAATTATTATCATGTTTTTTAAGCAGTCATTGGTCATAGCATAGACCGCAGAATTTAACTAAAGTAAAAATTCATATCGAAAGGTCCTGTGATTTCATATTTCGTTTTATTTCGAACATTTTCTCCTTTCAACTAAACAAATATAATTGAAGAACCAAGGAAGAAGTGCATACGGTTCTTGGGATCATTCTGACCAGATGTTCCTGCAGATGGTTTTTCATTGATGATTGATCATGTTGATATAGGCAGCTCCAATTTGCAAACTAAATTCAAATTAATAAGAATGAAATAAATGGAAATGCTGCATCGTCAGCTGCAGCTCGGCGAAGAACGAATCCTTTGGTGGCTTATCACAGATAACTGCCCATATTCGCATATGAGTCCCATGTGCATTTTCATCGTTTTTGAGTTATCGATGAAAAACGCTTCGTTGTGCTCCAATTTACCAATAAAACAAGTTTTTGTTCGAAGTTTGTTCTCAAAATTTCGAAAAAAAATATGACCCCTGATGTGTCCCATGTGAAAAATATTCGCATATGAGTCCCATGACCAAAATTCAGCGCCAGAGCTTACAATTGAAGGAAAGGATAGATAGAAAATGAAGTAAATCAATTATTTAATGCTTAAAACATTAATTTACATAAAAAATGATCGTTAAGTAGCAAAATGATTCCGAAGAAATCTGGTTCATAGTCACAAAAAACATTAATAAGTAACAGGTTAATTCTACCAAAATTATTTTTTCGACAAAAATCAACCGATGAACAACGCTTTATAGATCAGTCTTCGGTCAGGATGGATCCTTCGTGGGAGATTTCGACGATCTAATGTGTGATCGGTAGGTGGTACTTGAAGTGTTGTTTCGGTAACAGAATAACAAACTTTTTTCATTACTTTTTTTATATGCACAACAATATCAATACCACTGTTTTCGTTTATTACCTAGGAAGATTTTCCCGGAAGAAATCTCCTTCTTTGTCTTGAATCCAGCAGACTTTTGGTCGGTGTTATCCACGTATCCGTAACACGCATTGAATTAAATGATGATGATGTCTTATAAATTCGCAGCAATTTCACACGAATGAAAACAAAGTTTTGGAAAAACACATCCCACTTGACGAAAAAACCTTGATTGAAATCAATTTGGAATCAAGATCTTTCGAAAATTTTCTTCCGTCATCAAAAAGAATGGTAAACAAATGGAAAAAATATGTTAGAAAAGTACTTGCCACTTGCCGATAACTTTAGCACCAGAGACTCATTTGCGAATAATCTCTGATCGAGGGTTAAGAATATTCGCATATGAGTCACATGAGTGTTTTATTGAAATTTCTCCGTAATTACTAGTTAGTATTAGCGCAAAAGTAAACAAAAGTATTCTTTGAAATGTTTTCTATCCGAACTATTGATAGGTTTTGCCAACAAACGATGCATACGATTGTTTTCATGAAAACAAGTTTCAAACTTTACAAGCGTTTTTCTCGGTTTGCAGTTTTTACACATGGGACTCATATGCGAATAGGGGCAGATAAGCTCTTGTAGGTGTTTTGTAATATTTTTTTAAGTTCTTTATACCGGCGACGGCACAAGGTTTCCGAGAACTTGAACGAATGATGTCCATGAGCAAATACATTCGGAAGCAATCCTACATTTGGAACGATGTTCCAGGTAAGGGTCGTCGTCACGTTCTGGTGATCCCTGAAAAACAAAATTAAATTTTCCGATCATAAACCAAATTTTTCTAAAAAGTTAAAATTTCACCTGAACCATTGCCATCGTCCCAGAAGTAGTACCTGGTGATCATGTTCTTGAAGTCCAGCGGAGCGTTTTCGCCTCGCAGAATGATTTTGTCCCACAGGACCATCTGATTGAGCTCCTTCTGTTCCGTCTGCGACTCGGCCGTCCGATACAGGAATAGCTGCTTCACACTTTAGTTGAACAATAGAGTGCCCCAAATGACCCGACTTTTGAAAAAGTTATACGCTGCAGGCTAAAATTGATCATTGGCCTAGTACAAGATCTCATGCCAAATTTGGGCCAGATCGGATCACGTTTAGGGGTCGCTCAACGAACCTGAAGTTTGTATGGGATTTTGAGACATTTTGTTCGGGAGAAACATGAAAAACCAGTTTTTCATCAATAACTTTGGTTCCCGTCGGCCGATGTCTTTCAAAAACGGGTTTTCGTAAAGCCTAAATTATGAAAAATATTTCATCCCAAGACTTCATTTCGATAAAAGTTAAGATAAAAAAGTTATAAGGCTTCAAAAATGGGCTAGCTTTTTTAACGGTGGTATTCAGCACTGTTAATGAGGCGTCAATATGTTCTACCGCCTCTGCTCATTAATAGTGATGAATACCATCCTTAAAAAAGTTAACCCATTTTCAAAGCCTTATAGCTTTCTTATCTTAACTCTAATTGAAATGCAGTCTTCGGATGACATATTTTTCATAATTTAGGCTTTAAGAAAACCCGGTTTTGAAAGAAATCGGCCGACGGGAACCAAAGTTATTGATGAAAAACTGGTTTTTCATGTTTCTCCCGAACAAAATGTCTCAAAATCTCATACAAACTTCAGGCTCGTTGAGCGACCCCTAAACGTGATCCGATCTGGCCCAAATTTGGCATGAGATCTTGTACTAGGCCTAGGATCAATTTTAACCTGCAGCGCATAACATTTCACAGGTTTTGAATTTCCCATACAAATTTGGGGCAGTCTATTGAACAATCTATTTAGAACGGTTTTGAGATCAAACGTCAGGAAGCCCAGATCATTATTTTCCCGGGAGACGCTGATCTGCCAGATCTAATCGAAACTCGAAGAAACGAATCACGACACGGAGCTTTCATCGATTGTGGTGTAAACAAAAAATCCAAAGCATGCTGTTAAAATTTTCGAATTAATGGTTAAAGTCTTATTCGTCAATATTATTTTGGCGCTAGTGTTTTGTCCCAAAAATTTCTCAGAAGCCGATAGTACCTGGCATAACACAAAAAGAAGACAAAACACTAGTCGAGTAAAGCCAGGACAGTGTAATTATTTGATAAAAAATGCAGTCGGGTTAATCCCAAGGCGCCTGAGCCGAGTAAAAGCTAACGCCTGGTGAAGAAAATAATTTAAAACGGAAGGCGATGAAATACCAAAAAAGCTGATGATGATCATCGATGAAAAATAGAGAGGTCAAACTCAAAAAATTAGCACAAAAATGTGATCCCTAGAAGGATGAAGAAAATGAAAATAATAAAGAAAAAAATGAACGTTAAAAGAAAATTGGAAAATAGATTAGATATCTAGTGATGTGCTCAAGAGAAAAAAGTAGGAAGAGAATTTTTTTTAATAAAAACAAACGGAATTTGCAGATTTATTTGGGATTAATATTTTCATCAGTTTATGAGATATAAATAGCGAGCAGCAACGAGAGCAGCGTCTCAGGCTGGAGAGAACCGTCGTTCAGTATAAACGGAGATTATCACAACTACATCTTACATACAATAGGCAAACTTAATGGGCGACTGTGGATATATTATGATGCATCGACTGCACTAATTGCACTAAAAAACCCGAATCTAATAATCATAACTACGGAAATCCAAAACAGAATAGAAAATTTTATAAAAGAAAATATCATCATGCCCAAATTCTACGCGTATCGAGCAGGTTTTTCAACCATCGATTGCATAAACCACCTAAACTCATTTTGGAAGCTAAAAGAGAAAAAAAAAAGGATTTTAAGACTTATCTACAGCCTTCGACTCAGTTGAAACAAAAAAATTACATAAAATCTTAGACGACATGAAATTACCTACAAACATTACATTTTGGTTGGAACAACAATTACAATCCAAAGATTTTCTTGAAACAGAAAACAGTAGGTACTATTTTAAAAGAAAATAACCATAGTCTTCCTGAGGGTTGTCCTTTGTCGCCAACTCTCTTTAACTTGTATACGAAAGATCTACACAGCATTAACGATACGAGTAAATCAATATTACAATTAGCGGAAGATAGATGAACAAATACATATAAAAATATTTAGTATTTCATTCAAACAAGTGAACAATCATAAATACTTAAGTTACATGATTAATCAAAAACCATCTAACAAAACACATAAATGATCGAAATAACAAAATTGAAACGAGAATCAACGTACTCAAAATAATAAGTAAGAAAAAAGAAGGTGCTCATTCACAGACTACTCTCAAGATCAATAAAGCCATTGTAAGATCTCAGATTGACTACGGCATCACAATTTACGGTAACACAATGAAATCGAATTTAAAAAAAAAATAAATACTACATTTGACAAATCACGTAGAACATGTTTGAGACTTCTAAAATCAACCCCCATCAAAGCGTTATACGCCGAAGCGGGTGAAACGTATTTAAAAAAAAGCACAACGGCTAGCAAAAAAAAATTTAAAAGCATTCTCAAAAAAATCAATTGTAGAAAATAGGAAAAATCTTAGAAATGAATGTTACTATGAAGGTTACTCTTTTAGAAATTTCAGCCTATCTAACAACTACTTGGTTTTTCGAACAGCTCCCAATCAACACTTCTCATTTAAAATATCGAATAAACATGTTCCGCTAGAAAGACTACCGTGGGAGATCCAATGATCGCGTATTTTCAACATAAATCATTATTTTCTCTGAAAATCAACAACGAAATACTGATTTTTCATATTTTATTATTACCTAAGAGAAGGAAGAGGAAAAGGTCCCTTCAAAATTCAGTAACACATGTAAGCGTCAGATTACACTTCCAACGAGATTTGAAAGATTGTTTGCGTTAAATATAAATTTTGTGCTAAGCTCTCTCTCTCTCTCTTCTAAACTTAGCCCTCTGTTGTCCGACGCAAGCACTCTTCTAAAAACCATCTTTGTGTAAAAACTGAAGACTGGTGGAAAATTCTAATTCAATCATGTTTTTAAATTTTAAGAATTGTTAGGCCAGCCGTGGTAATTTTGTCACCATCGCAGTACCACTTTTTTTAGCCGTCGGCAGCCATTTTATTCCAAGGGGAAGAGATTCTGGAAATTTCTGGGACTCAACCCACTCTGAAAATTACGCCCAAAGTTATCAAGGTCACCTTCGGATCTAGCAGTTTGGATAAGCAGGCCTCGGGCCACATAAGAACATGTACTTTAGTGTTGCTCTAAATCTATAAAACAACGAAATCCCGGTACAGAAATAATCTGAAGCGAAACTACGAAAACAATTCAATTCGCAATTCTGTAAGAAGCTCAAAGTTACTTTCCTAAACGAATAAAATACCCACAGATTGAAAGCTTGCAAATGCATCAGGTTTCCCAAAGGTATTTGCCTGAAGTCCTAACTACGAGCTAATCTCTCATCGCTAAAACAACTATAATCGATTAAAAGCGCTCAATTAAAATTAGTTAGTCATTCAAAGGTATTCTGGGTTACTAATGGGGTAAACTGACCACTATACTATCGAGGAAATCTTAAAAATTATGCTTTCAAAGGATTACAAACTTATGAACTTACTAATAACTGGATTAATATTTACTTTTAGACACTGCTACCGCGTGGCCACCAGCCAAACCCGCTGCGAGACAAAAACGCCCAGGTCAACGCACTCCTCAAGGAACGCTGCATCGGCATGAACCGGGTCCAGATCGTGTGCGTCGATGGCGGCCTAATACAGAGCGACGGCACCATCAGCCATCACGACATGTTCGACTATTTGAACCTCACCAACATGGGCTCCAAGAAGGTGTTCGAACCGGTCTGGGACCTGCTGCACCAGATCCTTACCGAGAACGAGAAGGAACGGGATCTGACCCCGTCCGAGTGAGATCCGGAATAGGTTTTCTGTTAGCCGGTTTTTGCGTTTTTGGTAACTGTTCATTTTTCGGCGGCAGGGATGATCTCGGGAAGGCGGGGTTTGAGACGGTCATCGGATTTTGTGCATTCCACCATTACTCGTATGTTTTTGTGTTTGATTCCCTTCGTTCTGAAGTTCGGGGTCCTTTTGGGCCTTTCCGGACCGGGACCGGTTTGAAAATGTCCGCTCTACCAAATCATTTTGAACAATATTTATTGATTGTAAGTTGATAAGAGATAAAGTTATGTAACTTAATATTAATTTCTCCATATTATTTTTGTTTATATCATCAGAAGTATTCGAAGAAAGTTGTCAATGTACGTTTTAAAATGTTAAAATTATTGGTTTAAATTGTGAAGAATTATCTGATTATCATTGCCTTAACAACTTTCTCCCTGTACATGACATTGCCCGTACTAAACAGTTTTCTCATTTGAGCGAGCTCGATTCGTTGGTAATAAAACATTCCTTATGGTAGCAGAGTAGTTTTGACGGTAGTTTTATAGGCAAACAAATATCGTTAAAAAAGGAAAAACAGAAAAACGTAACTGATTATCATTCCAATTTACCTCACTGAGACTAGAGCCAGCTAGTAATTTCAAAGCCGTATTTCACATACAGAAACATTCTCAATGCAAACGAAAAGTACTAATTGATTAATCAAAACGAAAACTTGATAACACATTGATAAACGAAAAAAAAAGTTTAAAGTAGCAAACACTGAAAAAAAGAACACAGGATCTCAAGATAAAACGGTTGACTTTACTCGTATTGAATCATTCAATAATTCAACATTTGAAAAAGAGTTTTACTCGGTATTACTATCCTATTAAGTAAAACAAATCATACAAGTTGTATTTAGTTGGCACTCGAGTAAATTCTTAGTAATAAATTTTAACTTATTTTAAAATTAAGTTTACACTAAAAACAATACAAACTTTGGCGACATTTATAATTGGCAATTCAAATCAATGATAATTCCTTTGAAAATTCAATTTAGGGCCTCTAGGTGCCAACTGAATAAAACAAAGTATCACATTCGAAATCGACTATTCCTAGAACGTACTAAAATGTTTAACAAAAAAAAAAAAAAAAAAAAAAACAATAATAAATTGAAACCTGTGTTGTAGCACAGATTTCTTATCCAGAACTGCAATTAAGTGATTCAATTGTTAAGCCTGATTTCAAACCCACACTTACTTACACACTGATAAAACGTAATCCCTTACTGATGATAAAGTTAGACCTTTAAAAACAAAAAATAACTTATTGATAAAAGGATAATAAACTAAACCTTAACGCTACTGACGTCAAAAGATTGAAAGTTGAAAGCCTACACCCAAAGATAAAGAAAAGAATGAAATTAATGGAAAAAAATCAATAAAGAAATAAGCGTGATGCGTAGTCCCCAATGGCTTTTTTTTGGTCCCTTGAACGGTAATATTTTGTTTGAAGTTCTCGGTACAGCAAAATTCCGGAACAAAAAGGAATACCAACGCGTGGATTAGCTTTTTGTAGATGGCGCTAGATGTGACAAATTACCTGTATGTGCTAGAAGATGTGCGAGAGAAATGAAGAAACCCTCGAAAGGATCGCCTTACGGGAGCTTTGATGGATATTATACACCGATAAAACATTATTCTAGAATTATTAAGGCAAGAAATTGACCCCCCAAGGAAATAAAGCTGTTCCGCTATTAGTTTTTTGCGTTGTTGATCAATCCGAAAGTTGTCCTTCATTTAAAACTAGCTTAGTATCAAGTTTAAGGTAAAGAATCTGATATTTTAATTTTGGAAGCAAACAGGTACCGACTAGGTGTCAATTAACAGGAAAAAAAACAGTTAACAGCAAATAAAATGCCTACGATTGCTAAATAACACCCTCGAAACAACAGACAGATTACGCGTCTGCGATACCTAATGTGATAGCAATCACATTATACGCATCACTTCTTCTTCCATTATCCTTATAGATGTGTGGAATCTTAAGATTTTCTAAGGTTTAGGTGTTATGCTCATCTCGTTCGGGCTCCCGCCCGATTTGATTCATTCCATTTTATCACGCTAGCCGGGCACTTTTATTACCTGTCGGGGCGGGAGCTTATTAATAAAATGTGTCTGACTGAATGTGTATAGCAGCACCAGCAGATAAAGGCTTTTATTCTCGCTTTTGGCTAGCCTTACCTGCTGCAGCATTGATTTATGGACTCGAACACGTGGCTAGTGTAATAAACAAAACTAAGTTTCCGGTGATGGATGGTCTTTTCCTTGTTGGGATAAGTGAAAGTTTTAGTATTCAAAGAGGCATGTGCTGTTAAGCCAAATTTAGATTCGAATCTTTTCATTGGTAATACAAATTCTTAGATTTTAGTTTTAAAAACACTTTTCGAGCTTATAACGATGTATACTTTATTTGTTCTCACTTAATGACAGGGTAAAGGTTGGTCTTTTCTTCCATTTTTTTCACATTAATTGTTTCAAAACGTGAAACTTAATCTGAAAAACGACCTAGAAGGGTTCAAAGTGTTACGACTATTTGTCTGAAGTCAATGCTTTTTTTTTGTGATTTGAGGTAATTTTTTTCAATTTTTCTCATTAATTTTTTAAATAATGATTGGATTTTGCTCAGATTTGCTCGGTATTTAATTGGAAAATTTGAACTTATATGCCCGGTTTTGCCAGGTTCTTCATATAAATTGCCCGACCCGGATACGTGCATTATTATTATGGCTTGCCCGGATATTTACGGCGCGTTCGTAAATTGATTTTTTCGGGTGATGCATCAGTCGATTGATTTGCTTGGTAGATGTCAAATCACTTTCCATATGCTTTTGCATACGTTTGTTTGGAATTTACGAACGCCAGCATCGTTAAAAAAAATCACTTCGATAGAAAAAATCAATTTACGAACACGCCGTTAGTGAAATTTTCGAGACAAGCCCGGTCCGGCCCGGATGCCCGATTTTTGTGTAAAAATTGCTCGGATTTATTTACATGATTTAGAAAATCATTTAAAAATCTCAAATTTAGTTATGGTTGGTTTGATTTTTGGGTCCAAAAGAGTAAAATATACTCTTTAGTTTCTTACATCAAAATAAACATTTAAAAAAAAAATAATGAGGCTATAAATGTGATTTGAACGCTGCAGATGTGCTTCATAAAAATTTTCAAATTTGAGGTAATTTTCTCCTATTTTTCTCTTGACTTTTTTCAAATAATGATAGGATTTTACGAAGATTTCGACCGGATTTTTATTCGGAAAATTTGAACTAATACGCTCGGATTTGTCAGGTTCTTCATAAAAATATCCCGGCGCGGATACGTGAAAGAAGATTCTGGAATACTTTTCCTTTAGCGCCTGATCGTGGATTCTGGTCCTCATTTTGATTATTTATTCTGATTTAAGGTCTTGTATAAGGATTCTGGTTTCGGATTCTAATCTTGATCCTGAACCAATATTACGAATTTCGATCTTAGATCTTGTTTCCGGATATTAAACTTTCTTTATATTGATATTGAATTTTACATTCTGAAATTGCATCATGATAGTGGATTCTCATCTCGGATTCTGATCCTTAACTCTGATTGTAGATCCCGAATGCGAATTTTGATCTGGATTCCGGACTCACATATTAGATGTTTTTTGTTCCTAATCAGATTTCAATCCTTAACTTGAATTTTGATTCTGGACTTTGAACCCGATGCTGAATTCTGGGACTTGATTTTTGTTCTGAATCTTGAATCTGGATCCCACACTCGTAAATCTTGATCCCGGATTCTAATCCTGGTTTTGAGATCCACGTTTCTGTTTCTGATATTTGATTCAGGACTACTGATAACGGATTTTGTATATTTGATCTTAATTCTTGTCCACGATTCTGGATTGAATCCTGATTTAGGATCCCTTACCACGAACTCGGATCTTCATTCTAAAGCTTTATTCTGGATTTTTTTTCTTAGTCTGTGTTCCTAAACCCAGATATTGAAGCTCCGGAACCTGAATTCTGTGCCCTGATCCTTGGTATTGAATGTTTATTTTGGATCCTGCTTGCAGAGATGAGATAAAGGATATGCAGATATTTATAATTAATTATAATAAAAAAATAATAAAATAAGATAATATTTGTATACGACAAGACTGAAAATAAATAAAATATAATAAATTTGTATGAAAGCTTATTTTTGTTTTGGCAACACTGGGCAAAAAAAAGTCAGTGGTCCGAATTGAGTAAGAATCGTAAAATCACGACACCGTACGCATCTTTTGTCCATGTCAGGGGCGGCGAGCGGAGTGCAACAACGTCCTGATAGTGTTCGGGACCCAAAACAGCAACATCACGACGCACATTGGTTCAAATCCCCAAAAAGCCGGAAAAAGTCCATTTTTCAAGTCAGCGACACCCATTTTTTTTATGCTGGAATCGATTCACCAATATTCTAAGAACGTTATGATGTACATATATAGATATTTTCTAGGACTTTTTTTACACCTTCTATAAAACAAACATGAACGACAACTTTAACGCAAGAATTAAAAATAGGATTTTTTATTCTCAGCCCAAAACAACTTAAAAAAGCATATAAATCTTTAAAAATTTATAAATTTTTAGACAGAAGTGATGTATTATAATCTTATTCACTGTTTAGAGATAAAAAACGTCCTTAATATCATGAACTAATAAAGTTTCGCTTCATTGGAAACCCAAAATTAGACGATAAAATTTTTTCGATTTACTGTATTTATTATTCGCGCTTGCCGATCGCCGCGGTAAATTATACACCGTTAGATAGGTGAAAGCCTCATTAAAAACATATCTTAAAATCAGCTGCTAGTTTTTGCTATATTTTGAATACGATGTCATTGAGTGGAACGCTGTTTGGTTCAAAAACTTCAAATTTTAAAGTATTTGTACAGAGTTAACCAAGCATCGTTTGCTTTGATACAAATGACAATTCACCTTAAAACATCGGTTTTAATATTTATCCAACTAACCTACGGGAATTTAGGAGCCCATACTTAATTTTACCAAAAATATTCATAGTTAATTGAAAAATATTCAATTTCTCAGTATAAAGCTCAAACCCCGTTTTAGCAGTTTTTGAAAAAAATAGCCAACTTTGAAAAAAAAACTCCAATTTATTATTTTTTTCAACTTTCCGCCTGTAATCTTTAACAAAATAGCATTTTATTAATTTTTCCCACTTTTTTTGATTTTGAACCACTGTGCGACTGTCCTCCTGCGAGATAGTGTGGTTGTCTGTGGGTCTTGCGGGCCCTCGACTACAAAAAAAAAATACAAGCAACGAACAATGAACATCTAATTTCGGATGGAAATCGGCAAAGAGCCACGCGTCCCAATCGGAAGTGGAACATGGAAGTGACGATCTCTAAATTCCATGAGCAGTACCCACGTGCTCTCCAACGAATTGAAGAGCCGCAAATTCGACATCGTAGCGCTGCAGGAGGTATGCTGGAAGGTCTCCACGGTACGAACGTACCCAGATGGTCGTGCCAACTACCAGAGCTGCGGCAACACACACGAACTTGGAACAGCTTTTTTATAGTGATGGGGAAGATTGAGAACCGCGTGATCAGAAGGAGGCCGATCGACCCACGAATGTGCCGGTTGAGAATCAAGGGCCGCTTCTTCAACATCAAAATCATCAACGTGCACAGCCCACACCTCGGAAGTAACGGTGACGACAATAACGAATTCTACGCGCAATTTCAACGTGAACACGACCGCTGCCGAAAACATGATATCAAGATCGTCATCAAGGATTTAAACGACGGTTGGAAGGTTCAGTGCGCACCAGCTGACCAACGAAACAACCTCAGACTAATAGATTTCGCAGTAGTATCTTTGTCCAGCGCCACCTCCCACGCAAGTACACCTGGAGATCACCGTACAAAACGCAATCACAGATCGACCACGTTTCGATAGACAGCCGGGATTTCTCGGGCGTAATCGACGTAAGATTCTGTCGATGCTCCAACATCGAGTCAGACCACTATCTGGTGATGGTGAAGATGCACCCAAAACTCTCCGTAGTGAACAACATATGAAACCGACGGCCGCATCGGTTAAATAACGCACGACTGAAGCATCCTGAGGTCGCAGTAAACTACGCGCAATGGCTCGAAGGAGCGCTGCCGGTAGAGGGCGAGTTGGACGAAGCCCCTCTCGAGGACTGTTGGGATACCATCAAGACCGCCACCAATCCCATTGCGGAGAACGTCATCGGGCATGTGAAACGAATACAACCCGAACGACTGGTTCGACGCGGAGAGGGTGATGGACGAAGAGAATGCCGCGCGGGTGCAATAACCAGTCAAAACGTTGAAAATCACCGAATGCCGAAGAGGCAGCGATTCCGAATTTTCCAGAAGAAAAGAAGCCTCCTGGAGGAGGAGGAGCTGGTGCAGCTGCATCGTTCCCAAGAAACACGAAAGTTATATCAGATACTCAACGCATTTCTCAGAGGCTTCATGCCGCAAGCCGAAATGTGCGGGATAAAGACGGACGGACAACCATGAGTTGATCTAAAGGTGGAAGCAGCACTAAGATGAACACCTGAACGGCGCAAATGCAGGAGATCAAGACGGCGGGGAAGGAACATCGCCGAGGTAGCCAATGACGAGGTGGAGCCACTCCCAACGATGAGTGAAGTTAAGGAAACCATTTGCCAGCTGAATAGCAACAAGTAGGCTGGGAAGGATGACATCGCAGCTGAACTCATCAAAATGGACCCGGAAAAGTTGGCCGATTGCCTACACCGGTTAATGGTCCGAATCTGGGACACAAAACAGCTACCGGAGGAGTTGAAGGAGGGGGTAATATGCCCCATCTACAAGAAGCGCGACAAATTGGGCTGTGATAACTACCGAAAGTGTGGAGGCGAAGGATGAACCACGAGCTCACGCGACTCTACGGCGAACCCAGTATCCAGAAGGTGGTGAAAGCTGGTCGGATACGCTGGGCGGGACATGTTGCGAGAATGCCGGACAACTGTCCTGCAAAACAGGTGTTCGCTATGAATCCGGTAGGAACAAGACGAGCGGGGGCGCAACGAGCGAGGTGGTTAGACCAAGTGGAGCGTGATCTGGCGAACATGAAGTGCCCGAGGAATTGGAGAACGGTTGCCATGGACCGAGTGAATTTTAGGAATTATGTTCGTCAAGTTATGTCGTGAGACGGAATACTATGTAAATAAATAATAAACTACCGAACGATCACTGTCCTCAATGCCGACTACAAAGTGTTGTCCTGAGTCCTACTCCGCCGCCTAATGCCACAAGCAAACCGATTCGTTGGAAGTCATCAGGCCGGCTTCATGGAGGGACGGTCAAATCCTCCAAAAATAGCGTGAACAAAAAATTCCTATGCACAACCTATTCATCGACTTCAAAGCCCTTACGACACGATCGACCGTGGCGAGCTATGGAAAATTATGGACGAGAACGGCTTTTCCGGGAAGCTGACCAGACTGATGAAGGGAGGATGGATGGAACGCAGTGTTATGTGCAGATTTCGGGTGAATGGTCGAGTTCATTCGAATCACGTAGGGGGCTTCAACAAGGCGATAGTCTATCCTGCATGATGTCCAACGTGCGCTAGAAGGTGTAATTCGTCGAGCGGGGGGGCAAAATGCGAGGCACGATTTTCAACAGATCCAGCCAATTTATCTGCTTTGCCGATGACATTGCCAGATCATCTGCGGCGGTCCTTCTGCCACCGCCGATTACCAAAAAACGCACTACATTGGCTTTCTGTCGTTATTTTTCTAATTCCGGTTAACATACACACACAGCGCTCGGTATATCATTCGACTGGCCTGTTTTGTCTTGTGATATGATATGAGATATGTTTATTTGGTTTATTTCAGACATATGCATTTTGGTTGTACTGGGACGACAATACCAGTTATTAGAAAGATATTTAATGCCGGTCCGGCATAGAATCTTATACCGATTATTCCACCTCTAAGGAAGTTCATTATTGGAGTAAAGTCTGTGGGTGTATGAATGATTCGTCTTCGAAATTCGATTATTGGCATACCTCCATTACCACCCTTATAAACATACGAACAAAAAAAACATTTACGTAAATTTAGGAGTTTTGAACAGAGGTCATCGGTTTCTTGATAGACAAAAAATAAACTTCTGATTTTTGACGATCAGATGTTTATTTTATTGTACATCTATATATATAAAAATGAATTTCTGTCTGTCTGTCTGTCTGTCTGTCTGTCTGTCTGTCTGTCTGTCTGTCTGTCTGTCTGTCTGTCTGTCTGTCTGTCTGTCTGTCTGTCTGTCTGTCTGTCTGTCTGTTCCCTATAGACTCGGAAACTACTGAACCGAATTGCGTGAAACTTGGTAGGTGGAGGTATTGAAGGCAGGGGAAGGTTCCTATTATGGTTTGAGACCCCTCCCTTTCTCATGAAGGGGGGGAGGGGCCTCCCAAGCAAAAGTCAATTTTTCGCATAAATCGAGAACGCATCAAGTAAATGGTATCAAATTTGGCATGGGGTGGTATTTGGGAGCAAAGAATATTTCTATGAATATTAGGTACCCCTCCCTCCTCTCAATGGGGTGATAGGAAGGGGGGCTACCTTATCATACAACTCGAAAACTAATCAAGATATTGGAACCAAATTTGGCATGTGGAGGTATTTGGATACGAAAAATAATTAGTTATGTATATAGTTATATAGTTTTTCGAGACCCCTCCCTCTTTCCAGTAGAAAGGGGGGGCCTCTTTCATAATTTTTTACATAACTCAAAAACTAATTAAGCTAATGGAACCAAATTTGGCATGGGCGGGTATTTGGGAACGTGACATGTTCTAATGATTCTTTGTGACCCCTTCCTACTTCCAGCGAGGAGTAAAGAAAGAGGAAGGGGAGTTAACTCGAGAACTACAACCGCAAATGGAACCAAGTTTGGCGTGGAACGATATTTGGGTACGAGAAATGCTTCTATGAATATTTGGTATCCCTCACTCCTTCAAAGAAGCGGATGAAAAGGAGGGGAGAGGTCTTCCTTCCAATTTTCCAGTATAATTGGAGAGCTGATCGAGAAAATTTAACCATATTTGGCATGTGAGGGTATTTGGAGACGAGAAATGTTTTTATAATAAATTGAAGCCCCACCTTTTCTCAGCGGAAAGATATAAAGGAGGAAAAAGGGGCTTCCATACAATTTTTTTGCATAACTTGAGAATAAATCGTGCAAATGATACCAAATTTGGCATCATAAAGTATTTGAATACGAAAAATATTTTTAGAAATATTAAGTTTTCACCCCTCCATTCATTGGGGGAGAACGGAAGGGGGAATGGTACTTCCTTTCAAGTTTATGCATAACCCAATAAATTACAACGCAAATAAAACCAAATTTGGCATGGGATAATATTTTAATACTAGAAATTTTCCTATGTGAAACGATTCCTTTCTTGCAGTAGGAGGATAGAATTGGGAATATAGGAAGGGAAGAGGAATGCATTTAACTTTTTTTTTTACAAAATCCAAGAAATGGACAAAACTTAACATAAAAATTCATTTTGGTATGATTCTATGATTAGGAGGGGAGGAGGGATTTTGGGGAACAAAAAAAATTGTATGATTATTAAAGATCCCGTCCTCCATTCAGCAGGGGGTGAAAGGGAGGACAGGGGGGCTCTCTTATCAATTTTTAGAACATATCAAGCAAAAACAACCAGATTTCATAAGTTAGATTGTTTGCATAAGATTAATTTGAGACCCTCCTTTTTCAGGGCGAAGCTTAAAGAAACAGATTAAAATTATCATATTTTTAACACAAATTCACAGATCAAGATTCAGAAAATTTGTTTAAGTCATCTTTGTATGGCAATTCGAAACTCCAGCTGTAGTTCTCATTTTAAAGCGGTTGCTTATGAATTTTGTTGTTATTTGATTTAAAATAATGCCAAAAAAACAATAAAAATTTAAAAAGTTTCTGAAAATAACATTTGTTTTTGAAAGGTGTAGCAAAGCACACCGGGTCAGCTAGTATCTACATAAATATTGTACTAATATTATTGATCCATACTTTTTTTGTGTTATTTAATTTAAAAATAGAAAAAAAAATCTTCCCACGACAATCAGCTGCCAATCACTAACTCCCTTCCGGGCAACTCTAGTTAATTGTCTCATTGTTTGCCACTTACCCGGGATTTACTCGGAATCGGTAGTGCTATTTTAGAGCGGCAGCAAGCAAGGACACATCCTGCAAAATTCTCTGGAAGGAAGCAGCACTTTGCGCCCGCCGTAGGACAGATGATACGTAGGAACGTAGGACGAAGGACATGCTCCTCCGGAAAAAGCCAACCGAGAGTCATTCGGATCTTAACAGATTAAGCCATAGATTAGCTGGCTTTATTATGTTGACTAAAGGACAGTTCTCGCTTTATTGCAACACTTCCATCGACTCTCCAACAGTTTCAACAGAAATGGGAATGGGGGGACCCGAGAATTCTTTGTTAGGTGCCTGAGGTAAGCACAGAAAGACACAGGTGAAGATAAGATTGTTGTCGGAGCGTTTTGAAGTGCAGGCATTGAGTTGGGCGAAATGAATGGAGCTTTTTGGTGGGATGGGTTGAGTAGCTATCACCTTCTCATCTCATGCCACCCTCCAGGACTACACTTCATCACCACCGACTGGTTCTGTATCGGGTCCGGTTTTTGGGAATCCAGCTGAAAGGACCAGAGAACAGGACAGCGAGTCCCGGGCAAAGCGACAACGACGACGACGATGCGGTACAGCATAAATTATGCGACTAGACGGGATTTAGGGAGGATTTCGGGCCGATTTTGGCTCTCGATAGTGAGTGCTTTTTATGCGGCTCCGCTAGCTGTGGATAATCACCTACAGCGTTTGGCCGCATGTTTGGTCAATAAATCACCGGTGTGAAGTCATTGTAGATTTAGTGGAAATTAGTTTGTTTGCTGTTTCCAATTTACGTAGGACAAGCCTTTTTATTGCTACCAAGGCCGAAAGATGGTTCAATTGGGTCAGCTGATGTGGAGTTACTTAGCGGGGTTGATGATACGATGCGATAGTTCATGTTTCATTACAGCTTCCAGCTCGATGGGCATTTGAGAAGAATAAAGATAGAAATTAATGCCTGTCATGTAGCCTTATTTCCACATTTTGTACCCTAACACTTTTTAGGTTTAAAACCTTGACAATCACCCGAAACTTTCAATCGACAGAAGCTTAATAATCCACCCCTCCAAAATAAATCCCAAAGGATCCTATCCCGAAACCACCCCGCATTCGGAGTATTTGCTCAATCGAAATTAGCCAGCTTCCGGTCTATTTCCGGGCAACAGGTACACAACAGGCAGGCTTCGTGTCGATGAATAATAATTATGAATAATGTGCTTTAAAAATTATTCAAAATATTAGACCCGGCCAGGCAGCCAACAAGCCTCGTTCGGATTAATGGCGAAATGAATAATAATCACCGGATCATCAGCATCAACTTGGGAAATGGCCGGGTCGGGTGGTCCAGGGGAGGAACTTTCGCACTTTGTCCTCCGTTTCCTCCCTTCCCGGCAATTCTATTTTGGCCACTTTGGGTGTGGTTTTCTGGCTGGTGATGAAAATTCATATCCTCTCCAATTTCGCATTCATCCAGTCAGTCGGCTCCTGCCCCGCGCTAATGGCAAAATATTTGGGGAAAAAATCCTATTTTCAATTCCGCCGAAATCGGATTGATTGAGAGGGATGGCATCTTCCGTTAATTGACGACTGCCTTTAAATTGTAGGGAAGTTTTTGCAGCTGCAAAGAACTGTTTTTTTTCTGATTTTGTAAATTTTTTGTAAGATATTTTTAGTGATATGAGAACAGGTGGTATAATTATTTACGATACCTCAAATAGTGATTTTTTTTGTTTCGATTATAGTCGTTTTACCATCTTTATGGCATTCGCGACTTTATCAACGTTGCAGTTGGCGGATCGTTATTGAAAAACTATCCGGTACAACTGTGTTCGATGTTTACTCTTGGGCTCGAACTCGCGGACATCGGCTCAGGAGACAACAGACTTGCCAACTGAGCTATATCACAAGCCCAGTGATTATTTCTGAAAGCCTAGTTGGTACGTAAAACCACACTCATACAATTTATCGAAAATTCTATCTATACGTGCAGTGCTGCACCCTTTTGAGATAAATGATCATAACAGCCAGCTAAAATAGCGTGTACGTAGGGGAAAGTCGGGTAAGACGGGCACAGCTGGTAAAACGGACACTTTCAATATTTCGAAAATTACAATGTTTGGCACAAATCTAATGATGGGAATATTATTGTCTAAGTATATCAACACTTTCGAGATCCTTTGTTTATTTATAGCAAGCTAGGTTTCCTAATAGTAAACAAAACAAACAAAAACTTTGAGGATCCATTATGTGATGTAATTTTTTTCTTCTCATAAAATTGTTCACAACTCGCAAAATTTTCGAAAACTTCAATCGTTTTCAATGGTGGAGTGTTTATTAGGCTTCTTTTTAACCATCTTGAGGAAAATCAGCGAACTTCGGTCAAAGGGCTTGAACAACAAACATTTTGAAAAAAAAAGTTGCTAAGGCAAGTAAAATGGACACCTCAAGGACAGTTAAAACGGACGCATAAGTTTCTCTAGGTATTGTGGGAATTGCACCTATTTATACTCCTGTGCAAATAGTTTCCACGCAGAAATATTTTCGCACTGACGCACACATAGACAACCCGTGTCAGTTTTTCAAATCAGCCGTTGCTCGCTTCTGATTTTCGAATCACATTTCCAAACGGCATAATCGTTATTGTTTTGGCGAAAATTATTATGAAATGCGAGCCAAGGAGGTTTACGAAGTTCTTGAGCTTTAACTACGATTAGTGCTGGATAAATTAGGAATAAGCATTTATTTCTAGCTGTCTTGTATGAGGAACGAAAAAGTATAACCATTTCATGTTGTTGCAAATTTGCAACAATTAATATTTTGGCTAAATCCTCGAAATAGGAGAAAATAATATTTTTTCATTATTTTTCCCTTCATGTACTCATCATTGCGCACTATTGAGAATTTTTTCAAGAAAAAATAAAAAAAATCATGAAATGAAGGGTTATTAATTGACCGATCAACAAATGAAAAGAAACGAACAGAAAACAGAATGCATTCTGTACATTCGGGTACAAGAATGTAAGTGGAACAAATAAATCATGGAACAAATTCGGGCGTTTTTCGAATTGCTGAAAAATTAGCCAAATAATTATGGATTCACTGACAATTTTTACTGACACACCAGTCGCAATTGTTTTTAATTCAATTTTATCCAAAGATGTAAAGAATATCGATATGTGTCATTGTCTATGAATAGGTCTGTGAGCAGATTTTACTGCGCGCAAATAATTTGCACGGGGGTCTAAATAGGTGCAATCTGCGCAGTTTGTTGAAGACGGCAACGGTGCGTATGAAAGTTGATTTTTTGGTAGAAATAATTTGAAGTAACTGAACTTTGATGTTGGTCCTTTTTTCATATAGCCCCTTTTCAACTTTTAGCAGATGATAGTTTATATAAAGAATATGATGGTGTTAATGATTGCGGAATTGTTACCTGTCAAATCAGATTCTCTCAATAGTCTAAAAATTCATGCAATTGACAATATTTTAAATTTTTCATCGGTTTGATCATCCAAATGCCTTCAAAAGACCTTGACAAGAGCAATTGTCGGTCGAAAATCACTCACCATCTCAAAAAAGCCTTAAAAACTGGATCTCCGGTGAAGAAAGCGCCTACAAAATACAGAATTCCGAAATCCCGCTGTTTCGCTTCTGGACTCGGACCAGTTGGTTGCATTTTGGTTTAAAAACGTTTTCAAATACTTAAACCACAAAAGTATGTACTTTTACAGCAATTTTTCAACAAAATGTACCTTTTCTGAGCAGTGTCCTGTAGAGGATAGATTCGACATGTCCGTTTTACCGACCATTTTTGAATAGTGTAATATGCAAACATGTTTTAGATACCTGTAAAAACAGTCTTGATGAAGGAAATTTCCTAATTCCAATGGTTAATGCGATAGCAAACAACCTAAACAGCTCATCTACGCGAAAACTGCGATAAAAAAAGCAGTATCTGATTTTCTATTGCGATTCTACCTTAGGGTGTCCGTCTTACCCGACTTTCCCCTACACCTTCCATAGGGTTCAATGGTTTGAGAATTCAACAACTTCAACGTCAACTAACGTTTAAAACTATCAAAGCAATCGTTGTTTAAATTCGCACTGTAGTTTTCAATTTTTGGGTGCTGGTATAAAAAATATATGTATATAAATTATTGTAATGAGAAAAGAATAGAATTCTGAGGAGTAAAAATTGTCGAATACCAGATATCTAGCATATTTTATTGTGTTAGGACCAGTAAAGTTTTACTAGTTTCAGTCCTGCTGGTTTTACCAGCAAAATTTCCAGCAATATTATTTCCAAACAACCAAAAATCCCATAAAACGGGTACAAAATAGCTTACCCAGCATTGATTTGAAGTACGTTCTATGCAGCTCAAAATTTAAGTTCTTATTGATACTTTCAAGTTCGAAAACAAGTCTTAATAATCTTCTTTTCAGCTTTCAGCGGCCTTTTAATTCAGCTACCAAAAATCGTAAAATGAGCAAAAATTTTCTCTCTATCGTAATTGCACCCTCGGCATCAGTTCATATCACCTTCACTTGATTATTTACTATGTTCAGTACATGATGCCGCCATGATGCCACGCGCCGGATTCCAAACTCGAAAAACTGCAGTTTGCCGAAATTTGTTTAATTTGCTTCTTTCCTACATTTTCTACATTCATCGCATCAGAATTGTCACTCAAGTACCAAATAACTAATTGAGAAAAAACTTGCCCGGCTTGGGGATCGAACTCCGACCTTCGTGGTGAGAATTGAACACGCTACTACAAGTCCACGCCTAGATATTGTTCTTACTGAAACTAAAATTCGATGTGGTGGTGGTGATATGATTTTGTAGCATACCTGCAGGCGCACCCGCCCAATCAGACAGCCAGCCAGGAAGTATGCACCTGATTCCACTTTTTGTGACTTAGTAAATCCTATTTTTAAGCACTTTTGTACCCTTTATGAAACTTAACGTACATATAACTCAGACGACCATTTGATGGGTATTTCGAATTTGTAACACAAATATTCGTACAAATATACGTGTAAAGATATCGTTTATTACCAATAATATATTAAAACCAGTATGATACGTATTTTAGAGGCCATATAGGTACATTAGCACACATATTCTTGATTTGGATTGTATTGAATTACGATTTGCAAGATTTGCCATGCGAATCATTTACGACTACCCTCCCAAGCAACCAAAACAGGTTCAAAAACGTTTACTCAGCCCCATCAATGATATGAAGTACGTTCTTTGCAGCTCAAAATTTAAGTCCTTATTGATACGTTCAAGTTCCAAAACAAGTCTTAATGACCTTGTATTCAGCTTCCGCCGGCCTCTTAATTCAGCTTCCAAAAAATCTTAAATCTCTATCTCAACTGAACCCTTGGCTTCGGTTCAATATCACCTTCTCTTGAATATTTACTACGTTCTGTACCGGTGCCGCCATAATGCCACGCGCCGCATTCCTAACTCGACAAATTGCTCAATTGCTTCTTTTCTACATTTCCTACATATATCGCATCAGAATGGTCACTCAATTACTAAATTACTTATTGAAAAAAAGTTGCCCGGCTTGGGGATCGAACCCCGACCTCCGTGGTGAGAATCGAACACGCTACTACTAGACCACGCCTAGATGTTGTTCTAACTGAAACTAAAACTCAAAGTGGTGATTGGATGTTGAAAGCACATCAATGCACTTTTTGTGACTTACCAAATCCCGTTTTGAGCACTTTTGTGCCCTTTATGTGACTTAAATCCCATATAACGTACGTATAGATCACTTTTTCAGCTTTCAAGTTCATTAATGAGTACATATAGTTCACTCATGGGAATTGGGCAAAACAAGTCACATACAGCGTACATATTAATCACTTTTGCAACTTTCAAGTTCATTAATGAGAGCATAATGTTCACTTAAGGGAATTGGGCAGTTGATTCTCTTTGTCAGCCAATATGTAACTTCCAATGCCTTCATTCAAGTAAATATGTGGCTTTTGGTTGCTTGGGCTGATTCTTTTTGGAATATACTATCACAATTTACATCATCATATAGATGATTGAGGTTGTAATCTTGTAGGTCTTCGCTCAATATGCGATTGGGAATATCTTTATATACGACATTTTTCGTAACAATATGGAAAGTTTGACGACTTATTTGATCGTCTTCTGCGACTTGAGTGCAGGGCTCTCATTTTCCGTCAGTTGAATAAAAATAAGATGATTTCAAAGAAATGCGTTTTTTGCTGTCAAATTCAAGTTTATATCGTACAATTTATTGTTTGCCTGATTACTGAATTTTTTCAACGTTCATGAAGTTACTGTAGTACTTGGACTTGATCCCCTGACGATACGATCTGCAGCTCATGATGGTTCCTCGACGCTATCTGGAATATATAAATTCAACGGGATTTGCTTCAAAGCCATTAATTTCTATAACTAAAATCTTTTCAATCGTAGAACACGTCATCGATGATCTGAAAAAAGACCAACATTTTGAAGCCTCCTTAAATACGATTCCAATCATCGATGTCTCTTTATCATAAACGATTTTATTGAACTTATTTTTATTCTTTTACGGTTGACAGCAAATACGTCATACGAAAATCAGACATGCATGCACATTATTACGAATCAATGCAGTTATGTATATACGACTGTATAGCATATATCTCCAAGTGGCAAGCAGAGTTGCGAGCTTATTTTCTGTTTTTCAGTTTACAAGTTTTGTTTAAACAACGAGAAATGTCATAATTTCAGTCAAAACATATATTCACGAATTTTAAACAAATATTAGAACAAACATTTAATGAGTAATGCTTTTGAAACATACTTACAAACAGGTACGATATTGGATACAGCATCGGCCTGGATTTTGGATACAAATGTTTCACCGCCGTGCTCAATTTGAACACTCTGGGAAGAACTTTTATTACCAGCAGATACCTTATTACTTTTGTATCGCCAAACTTATCGACTGTAGGTACCACTCTTCCGAAATTTTATATTTTTTCTTATTAAAATATAATCTCTCATTTTAGCAATCTTGTTTGATAGAAAAATGTACTTTCTGCTAAGGTCTAACACCTGGTTGTTATGATAATATAAATCGTAACTCATGTTATGAAAAAATCTTAATTTAGAACTCCTTTATGCATAACACGACAAAATCTGTCAATCACGGCTGATCATCGTATATCGGTCGTTTCACGTTTTTTTTTGCGAATTGTCGTACACAAAGGTCGAGTTCATAGGTACATAAATACGAGTCTCTCTTCTTGTGTAATAAAATCATGCAACGCATTTAAATACTCACTGAAAACTGCAACTTTTAAAATAAATCACCTGTAATATACAAAACCTGTAATTTTAAATTGTTTTCCTTGAAAGTTAACGAAGATTTATTTATTATTACAGCAAATGTCCTGTAAAAAGTTGTACACTCAAAATTAAATTTCACGTAATCATGTTTTCGACCTGTAAAATTACTCCTTTTTGTTACAGGACATTTGCGTAATTTTACATGAAATAATTTTTGCTGCTTAAAAAAATAAGACTTCTGGTTGTCTTGGAAATCACTTTTTCAACTTTTCAACATTGCATTCAAGGGAATTGGGCAGTAGATTCTCTTTGTCAGCCAATATGTAACTTTCAAAGCCTTCATTTAAGTAAATATGTGACTTTTGGTTGCTTAGGATTGCTGGAAAGATCCGCAAACTCAATTGCTGGAAAATCAGAAATTGAAAAAGGTACTCGAGAAAATCTACAAATGTTCGATTTAAATAGATTTTTTTATATTCTGCTCTAGGTATATGAATGTTATTTCCAAAATTAATAATTTTTGCTTGATTCTGTTCAACATAGTTTGTTTCATTCATAAAAGCCATAGTTTCACACAAAAATTAGAGCGACTCGGCGGCAAGAAAACTTGGCCCTGGATGTTGTCAAACGAACAAAAATAGATTTAATTCTAGGAAAGAATAATTTTAAAGAACATTTCATCAGATTTTGTTGCTTAAAAGAGTAGTTGACAGCAGGCCCATTATTTTAATAGAATTTTCTCATACATGTTTGTGGTAAACTTAAAAGCGCAGGTCAATTAATGGCCGGCGGAGATTTTCTTTCAATTATCTGACAATTTGCGCCGGGGGTCTTCAGGTCTATCCCAATATTGAAAATTCAGCTCATTTTTTCATATTTCTAAAAATTTTTATTTTTTGAGCTAGATTCGGTTAGATGTTTTTTTATAAATAAAATAAAATAACATTTCAAAGCTACATAACTCTGTTATTTTTCAACGAAAAATATACAATAGCACATCAAAACGCATTGAAATTTTATCAACTTTTCAAGTAAAATATTGAAAAAAAACTAAGTAGGGTAATATGCCCTACTTTGCACCCTTAAGCGATGGCATTTCTAAATCCATTAGTTTCTCACAAATGGACGGGAGTTTTTTATTTTTAAGAAAGCCCAACTATGGTTTATGATTTTATCTTCAAGTTTCAATAAGTATTTTCAACGTAGGTGTTGCCGTTATTAAAAAATTTACAAGGAAATGAATGATCAATATTTCCAACTTTAAACCAACTGTTCCTGTTTTGATACTGAGCTGGTTCCTATTGTTGGACTTAAATAAAAAATATCTGGATTTGAAAAAAAACTTAAAATTTGTCTTAATTTATTGATTGAATTTTAAATCAATCATTATCAGGACAAAATATTAAAGCTTTTTAACGATTTTTAAACTACTAAAATTGCAGTTATGAGTATTGCAGTTTAAAGTCTGCTTCATTTAATATTGGAACACAAACAATTGCGTGTAGTTCAGTCATTTATTAACGAATTCATAATTTGTTTTTCATACAAATGTAGCATTTTCTTTACTCTTTCATAAAAAAAAATTAAAAAAATTATTCATTGCTGTTTCGAAGAAATTCTCGTATTTGTCCCGTAATACGGCACATTAGGCGGCGCACACCCTTTTCGTCCACCGTTTTGGCGATTTGATTCCACCAGTTCTTCATTTGAGTCATGTTCCTAACAAGTTTTCCCTTTGCCTTAAACCTCCGCTTCGTGATTGCCCAGTATTTCTCTATCGGCCGGAACTGGGGGCAGTTTGGGGGGTTGAGGTCCTTCGGTATTACGCTGACCCCGTTCGTTGCATACCATTCCATAACCGTTTTGCTGTAATGGCAGCTTGCGAGGTCCGGCCAAAACATTACTGGACGGTCGTGGGCACGAATAAACGGCAGAATCCGTTTCTGTAGGCACTCTTTTTTGTAGACTTCTGATGTCATTGTCTTGTCAGTGAGAAAGACTTTGGTTTTCTGTCCACAACTGCATATCCCTTGCCAAATCATGTACTTGCGGGTGAATTTATCCGCAAACACGAACTTAAATTTTGCAGGTACATCCCCCCGAGCCGTCGCCAAATAAAATTTTTGACCTGGGATTTGCCCAAAGTCCGCCTTCACGTAGGTCTCATCGTCCATCAGAATACATCCGTCGAACTTGGTCAGCACTTGGTCGTACAGCTTTCGAGCACGGATTCTGGCCACATTGTTCTGCTTCAGCGTCCGATTTGGCTGTTTGCTGGCTCGGAATGACCTTATTCCTTCCCGGAGACGAATTCGTCGCACCGTACTGTGAGCGGCCTGGAACTTATTGGCCAAATCGCGGTCTGAAAGATTGGGATTCCTCTTGACGGCCTTGATGACTTTCCCACTCAGTTTCCGGTCGACAGTTCCACTCCGACGCTTCGAATGCGGTTTCCGAGCCGTCGTCATTGTTTCCTTGTACTGCTTGATAACACGCCATACGGTATTTCTGGGCATTTTAAGCTGTTTAGCTAGCTTCGATGCCGACAACAATGGATTTTCAAGAAAACTGTGCACAATTTGATCTCTCCGTTCGGCTTCCATGGCGGTTGTTTACAAAATGCTATCGTTTGGTGTTATGACATAAATACATGGTGAAAGGTAATGAATTTCCCGACACGTGGGTGAAAAAAGTTTCCAAATCCGTCCACTAGGAGCGCCACAATGAGCAAAAGAATTTGTTCCAATATTAAATGAAGCAGACTTTATTTGCATAAACCTGACAAAAAAAATTTAGAAATGCTCATTATACGTTTTGAGTTATGCCGAAACTTTAGATTCTCACCTTGATTGATGAATGGTTGGTATTGAAACAGAGTTTAAGTGATGTTGGGTCTAAAAATGAACATCATGGTCGAAAGTGTCCTATTTCTGGACGCTCTACAAATTTTCCGGGTTTTTTTTATTGATTTTTTTTTATGTTTTAAGAAAAGTGAGTAGTATAGATCATATTCATCACAGTGATTATGGTTTTCTTATAAACTCTGATTTCTTAAAAATACAATTATCAAATCATCTCAAATTTTACACTGTTGCTTGGTGACCCAAAAGGCATCGAAAAAGCATATGAGAGCAAAAAATCAATTTTTGCAGCGGTCTACTGATCATATACTGAGTACATTAACTCCTCGATCGAAGATCATTGTTAAGCATAGTCAATTCCAATAAAAGAAACTTTCAGTCCCTGTGTTTGGGAACACAAACAAGTGGTTAAATAACCAAATATAAACTTGCTTTTATGAGCAATATGTACATAAGGGTGTCTCAAAATTGCCTAATATCTGGGTATCTGGGGGCTCACCCTCCAAATGGTAGATTATGATGTGGAGAACAAACTTTTGTATTGGGCCGACTAAAAAAATCATTTCTAGAGGTTCCGCAAAGGCGATCTTTGGAAAAAGTCCACTTCCAAAAGATTTGATTTTAAATAAACTGTGGGTCCAAAAATTTTCACAAAATTTATATATTTTATATTTTTTAAATTTTGTTTGGGTTAAATACTACACGTGAAAAATGAACCAAATTCCAACAAAATTGAAAAAACAAGCTATTTTCAAGAAAAAAAAATATTTGGGTCCAAAAATGTTGTATTCAACTGACCAAAATGTGAACCTAGCGTAAAATATTTTTGAAACCAATACCATAAAAGATGCGGATTTTTGTGCACTTAAACTTTGCTGAACAAAGCATGTTGTTTGCTCCATCGTGTGAAGAGTTATTCCGGTTTGATCCCTCTTAAAAATCAAAAATCAAATTCTGAAAGTGAACTTTTTCAAAGATCGCGTTTGCGGAACCTCTAAATATGATTTTTTTTAGTCGGCCCCATACAAAAGTTTGTTTGTCTCTACATCATGATCTCCCATTTGGGGGGTGAGCCCCGAGATTCCCACACATTATGCAATTTTGGGACACCCTAATGTACATATGTATGAATGTTAGTTATCAAACTCTAGTGGAATTATTTTTAATAATATATAAAAAATTTCCGTTTTTTTTATTCACTTAATTTATTCAATTTTCCGTTCAATCCTTTTAAAACTGTAGTCAATTTGTTGAAGCTGCGCCCTATTCAAGAAGAGAAGTAGAGAAAGATTTTTTGACCGATTTAACGATTTGTTCTTCATGGAAAGTTGAATAAAAAAGGCCGCTGAAAGCTGAATACAAGGTCATTGACTTGTTTTTGCAACTTGAAAGTATCAAAAAGAGCTAAAATTTTGAGCTGCCTAGAACGTATTTTATTTAAACTATGGGCTGAGTAAGCTTTTCTATATCTGATTTATCACTTGCCTTTCATCTTAGCCTGAAATAACACAAATAAAAAAATTAATCTATGATTGAAAGTTCTTATAAAATCCAGAAAATCCCGTTTAATTCAAACACCGTTCAACAACAACCGGAGGCTTCCAGCTTAAGTGCAGCCAAAAGTGGGTCGGTATACGCTCTTCATTTATTTGGGGTGCTTCGGGGCTGCACTCGAGTGTCTAATGTATGCAAATGAGTTCTGGTGCGATTGTTATGCTAAATTGGAATCCCGAAGTGTTAATAGGATGTAAACATGATTCTGATTTGCAAATACGGCGACGGTTTTGCGAGTGACAAATTATTCAAACAATAGTATCGAGTAGGACTCGAAAGCGTTCCGAAACGGGGCCCATTCAAGATGTGTAATTATTCAATGAAGTGTTGTCCCTGTTGGGTGGACCAAGCAAAAGTACGCACATTCACTCGCTTGGTCCAGTTAATGTTCGAATTTGGTGCGGTCTGGGCATTAGATTGTGACAGGGCACTTAAAGCATCCGGTTCGCGGTTATTGGAACGCTTACAAGTGGTTGCAGATTCTCTTCTTTTTTTTCGTTAACGAGATTTACATAATTGCTTTCTGAAATGGTCATTCAACAGACACGAATCAGGAATTGGGCTAGAATTTGGGCTAGCAAAGCTTTAAGGCACAAAAATCTACGGTTAAATATGCAGATGGTCCCAAGGGCATAGAGCAACTTAATACTGTATTTTTTAAATCTTTTACTCTCTGGAGCCACTATACAAAAAATGTTATAAAACAGTACAATTTGTATGGGGGAGTATTTTTCTTAAATCCATTAAAATGTCAAACTGCTTGCATTGTAGAAGCTTTGCATTTCAATTAATCTAATGACAAATATTTTTCATGTATTGAAGAATTTTAACACAGGTCTGTTCATAATAAAATGGCAAATACAATTCTCGGATAGAAATTGATAATTTATTTCAGAACAATTTTTTTATTTGGAAATCAAATTCTGAGTAAAATTTACTTTTTGGGGGAGAATATAATCTTTCTTTAATTCGACGTTAAATAAGTTAAAAAATATCAAAATCGAACAATAAAAACAGTTAACAGATAACTTTCGATTATGTAAAATGGAGGCGTTTTCGTTTTCTTAAAAACGGACGGTCGAAATGAAATGAAATTTTGTATTCGAGAGTTTTTCGGGTTAGATGGTTGATATAATAGTTTGAGAAATCTCATATAATATGGAAGGGGGGCTCCCATAAAAAATCAACTTAAAATGGGACACAACGCGAACAATGTTATAATGATATTCATCCAAATTTATTCACGAGCCCGAAGAAGCTAAAGACATAAAGATGAAGTTAAACTTTTTCTAATGATTTATTAAGTAAATGGTAAAATGAAGTTTATCGGGTCAGCTAATTTCCTCTATATGTTTATGTTCGTATTTTTAAATTTATGAAAAATATTTAAATCCATTTGAACTTTTTATAAGATGAAAGGTATAAAGTCATGGCCGTAGGAACGGGGGGGGTTTTGGGGGTTAAACCCCCCCCATGAGGGTCCAGAAAAGCAAGCGAAATATTCTACACTAGACTCAAAATTTTAAAACTAATGCAAAAATTTCAAAAACCCATCCTAAGTTGAAAATTCTGCTATAGTTTTTCAAAATTTTCTCACTTCTTCATAGAATAAAGTTGTCAGATTTTTTCAGCACGTATCCGGGTCGGACAAATTCGGGCTGTTTTAAATAAAAACCTGGCAAGATCCGGATATTTGATATCAAAATTGTCGACCAAAATCCAGTTAATACTGGGCAATTTTGGTCAAAACCAAGGAAAAAAAATTCAACTCAATATGTATTTTTAAGTTTGATTTAAGAATGAACATTAGAACAAACCCGGGTAAAATCCAGACTTTTCCAATGAAATCCGGGCAACCGGGTAGGATCGGACTTTTCCCAAATTTTCTATTGAATATCCGGATCAATGCGGTTAAAACCAAGCAATCTTGCAACCTTATCATAAAAATTCCGTTCTGAAAATTAAATTTTAAATTAAACCCATTTTGAAGGTTCTGGTTCCATATTCTCATAACCAAAATTGAATTTCAACATATTTTCGTATTTCTGATTTTGTCCAGTTTAGGATTCTTGATTTTCAGTTCGAATAATCATAAAAAATTAGGAATGAAAAGCTGATTTGAAATCCTTGTTCAAATTCGGTTCTGCATTTCATATTAACATTGAATAATGTTTTTCGAAAATCACATGCATTTTCAATAGTTTTCAAAATGTAAAAAAAAACAAGAATTTTGTTTAATATTCAAATTCGAAGTTCCCAAATTTTATTGCAACACAAAATTTTAGCATTTTAAACTTCTAAATGGCGATCCAAAAAATGAAAACTCAGATTCAGATTCATCATTTGAAATTCACATTTTATCAGATTCAAAAAACTGATTAAAGTCAAATAATTAAAATAATGAATTAAGCTTAAACCAGCAATACAAAATTTATGTAATAGATTCATGAATGAGGGCTCAAAGACTTGCCTCCTAAAATTCTAATCTGGAATTAAGATTCTCAAATCGTATTTTTGTACATTTCAGCAATCTTATAAAAAATCGGAACAAACTCAAAGTTCAATTTTTGAGCTCAGGTTTAGAATTCAGATTTAAATTCAGAAAAGGATTTTGCTTGTGGATGAGTTTTTCAGTCAACATAAAATTGTTGAAAAATTCAAAAGAACATAAACTTTAAAATTTGCTTGTCAACTCATTTTCCAGATTTCATTTTTTTAAATCAGAATTAATTTGTACATACAATTCAGCTGAAAATCACAAATATAAAGTAGAATTTGAGTAAATTTTCTAGGTTTTGATTCATGCCTAATATCCCAAATTATATTTAAAAAAAAACATCCGCAGGATTTTTATTAT
The DNA here is from genome assembly GCF_029784155.1 of Uranotaenia lowii. Taxonomy (NCBI): domain Eukaryota; kingdom Metazoa; phylum Arthropoda; class Insecta; order Diptera; family Culicidae; genus Uranotaenia; species Uranotaenia lowii. The sequence continues at coordinate 39,894,002 of NC_073691.1, forward strand.
GTTATTGATTTTTCATGAAAAATGTTCCCTGTTAAAAAAACATGTATCTGATCTTCGCCTAAAAATCTGCACACAAGTCTTTATTTTCTCAGTGTTTGATTTAACATTATTAAAATTGCATTTTTTTTAAAGCCAAATTTCAAAAGAAAATCATAAGTTTAGTTCAAGTTTGTATCAAACAAATTTGATCCAAAATTTTTTTATCTCTAACTGTTTTTTTTGGTGGAAAATTTTATTTATTTTCATCAAAAGTTAGAATCTTGGAATTTGTGAAAGAGTTTAGAAGAAAAGGCTTGTTTGATTTGAGAAATTAATTTAAGAAATTCAAGGTAAGAGCTTATTTTATGCTCAAATCAAATAACTTTTATCTACCAGAGTTTTAAACAAGCTCAAAAATTTTGACCATCGATAGAAGCAAATTTTATATTTTGTTTCTAGAGGTTACTTTTTTAAAGGTTTTATTAATGACACTATACCATCCTTGTGGCATTTGTGCCTTCTCTAAAGTTACGATTTCATACGAAAACTATTAATGAGTACTTAAAAATGAATAATCATATAGTAACAAACATATTTTTTTCCGTGTGTTGTTGGGCAAAAATTCATAGATAAAAATTAGTCACCAAAACCCCCCCCCATGAGTCGGTTCTTCCTACGGCCCTGTATAAAGTAAAGGGGTTTATGAAAGGTTTCTTCGAACCTGATATCATGTTTTTAGGAGTCGATCAAGGAAAAACTAAAAATAAATTGTTTTTTTTTTTATTGAAAGGATTTTCGCAATGAGATTCGAGAATTTATAACAAAATCGATTTTGATTTTCAATAGTTGTTGCTTGATTATTTCCATTAAAAATGCTTCCAATAAACCGCTTTTGGCTCTTTTCTGATCGTTTTGTGTTTCACCGTAGCCAGACAATCATTCTAAAAGTTAAAAAGGCCAAAAAATTTCAATCTTATGTTAAAAAAGTATTCAAGACAATCAAAACCCAATCAATGTCTAAATTTTTGTTAGCATTTTTAAAAACACTGTCTAACATTAAAAATCCCAGATTGTTTCGAATAACGAACTCAGTACCAAGATTATAAAGTGGGATCCGAGATCATCGTTCAATATTTAGCACAACTTTTTTTTTTCATTTTTTGTGGTAATGATCTTAATAAATTTCAAAAAAACATATATTTCTATACGTATCGCTTCTAACTTCAGCTTTCTTGGAAACTACGTGAAATTTATTTAAGCATTCTGTAGCTGATCTATAGTCTTTTTTTCGAAGTATGTTTTTGGCTTTCTTACAGAAAGGCATAGGGAACGGTCAGTTTGGGATATCATTAATTAAGGGTCCAAGACCCCACTTTATAGGTACCAATCGACTCAGCTCGACGAGTTACGATGATGTCCGGGAATTTGTATGTACCATAAAAACGTTCTTAACACATTAACTCCTATTCTAGGTTTCACGATTTTGATGAATTTAGTATCAAAAAATTGGATTTTTTTTCCTGTAGGACCTATCTCAAAACCAAAAAAAAAACAAAATTGTTTAAAAATTTTCTATTCCATAGAACATATTTTGCTTACGTTGGCTCCAAAAAAGGTAGCCATTTGCTCAGCAGCAGTAACCAGCAATCGCTAAATTAATTACAGAGGCGATCGAAAATTTGTCAAAAAGTTCATCAATCAGCCGAGAATCGACCCCACGACATCCATCATGAGAGTTCAGAGAGCTAACCCTTTGAATACTAGTGAGCGTCGAAAAATGTGGCTCTCAAACTTGAGCACTTTGAAATATGTTGATGGTCAAACTCAGTTGCACCGTTCTGGTACCTTGGCCGGTTTGCGGTGTGTCGGTCCCGCCGATATTTTCTGGCTCTTTTTTGATTTCTCCTTTTTCATTGCTTTTCAATACAGCAAATGGCGGCTTTGGGCAAGTCAATCATAACCGCAGCTTTCCCTTCAGAGAGCCGGGTGTCGGCAAAACAGCGCATCCGCACAGAAAAAATGCATGGAAGGGAAATGATTAGAAGATTTTTTCTGAGCCACGCTTTTTGTTGTTGTTGTTGGGTTTTGGTTTGATTGGCTCGAGTGTCAAATCCTCATATACGCAACCTCGCTTTTTAAACCTTTTTTAAGTGAGACAGAATTATGTTTGAGAAAAGTTTCAAATCAGGATTAAGGTTCAGAATCCAGATTCATAATTCAGTTTCAGAAATCAGATCTGATATCATTTTTTTCATCAAACTTTGCCGAGGTTGATTTCAAACACCATATGGACAGGGGTTGCTTTTAATAACCATCCAGAGTTCATTTTTACCGGACAAAGCACATGTGCTGATAGTAGAAAAATTGAAATTTTAACCGTTTTTTTTTTGTTTCTTCTGTTTGAAGAACGCGGCACCGCCGGCACAATGTTCTTGGATTTAAAATTGAGCCTATCTTCAGGAGTATACGGGTCACAAATGTATTAGCGAGAACAGTGGCATTATAGAACACATCATTGATATGTTTTATGAAATGAATTCTACCACTGAATTACTATTAAGAATGAGGATTCGAAACTAATAAATCTTTTTTTTAAAAATTAAGCTTTCGAATTAAGATTTCTGTACAGACATGACATTCAGAATTAACATTTAAATTCATAGAAAAGGATTTAGATGAAGAATTGAAATTTAGAGTTCAGATTTTCAATAAATTCCAAATTCCAATAAATAGGTTAAAAATGATTTTGAATAATTTGAAGATTTTATTTGACCTCATTCAATTGTTTTGAAGTATATGATTCATGTAAATTTATTCAAATAAACATTCTTAAACAATCTTTAAAGATTCAGAATTCGGACTCAGAATTAAGACCTGACACCCAGAATTTTTTTTTTGTTCCTTCTTCTGTTCAAAGAACGCGGCATCTCAACTATGTTCTTGGATGTAACAATGAGCCTACTTTCAGGAGTTAAAAATGGGTCACGAATGCATTAACGAGAATAAGCTGTGTGTAAAGTATGGAATTCATCATTGATTTTTTAATGAAATGACTTTTCCAGTTGAATTTCTATTTGGAATGACAAATCGAAACTAATAAAAACCGATTATATAAAATTACATATTTTTGGAAGCTTTCGAATTCAGAGTTCTGTACAGGATAAGCATTCAGAATCAACATTAGGATTTAAAAAAAATAATAATTCCAACTAAGTCAATTTCGATTTGGACGTAGGAAATTTGACAACTTCAATAGTCAATGCTAAAACCGCTTCAATACCTAATGTTAAACAAAAATTTAGTCAATCTTTGATCGATGATGATCTTCAGTTTTTGATACGACTGAAAAACATTCGTCGGAACGAACTAGATATCCTTATTTAAAATTTATTTATTGCGACCTTCAAAACGAGATCAAACGTCGTTAAATTTGATTCGTAATGAAAATTTTTCAAAGCAGTAGAGGACATAAAACCCTACTTAAAGCCATTTTGGAAATTAACTAAAATTCTGGAAAAGCCCCAGAAGCCAATTCCTACTTTGAAAGATGGGGATAAACATCTTTTAACTAATGCAGAAAAAGCTACAAAACTAGCTTAACAGTTTCAGTCTGCTCATGATTTTAATTTAAACGTTGTAAGTCCGATTGATGCTCAAATTTCCCTAGAATTTTATGATATTCTTTCTTAACAAAATGTATTTGAAAGTTCTTGTGAGACAAATATTGATAAACTTAAATTGATTTTCAAAAAATTTAAAATATGTAAGCTCCGGGGGAAGATGGGATTTTCTATATTCTTATTAAAAGTTGCCTGTAAGCACTTTAAATTTTTTGTTTAAAATCTTCAATAAATGTTTTCACTTGGCTTATTTTTCCAATTTGGAATCAGAATCCAGTATCAGAATTCAAAATCTAAATCTAAATCATTATTAGATTTGAATTCCTCATTCAAATTAAACATTATAACCTACTGTCAATTGAAATTGTAAACTTCGCAAATCATCGGTTTGTCGCACTGAAACTACACTAGATCCTTATGTTCGGAAAACGTCTCATGTGAACAAACAAACATGATAGTAACCTTTTCGACGCAACACTAGTCCTGATTGACCAGAAAACGCTTCATGTGAACAACGAACGCGAAAATAAATTTCATCAATTTTCATTCTTCCGAAAGAAAATGAGAATTAATCTTTTTGTATAAATTAACACTGAACACACCTACCGACATGACACACTCGTTTCACCCACTTCTCTGAACGTACCCCACACGGACCAAAACAAACGAAAAAGTGGAAAGAATTTTTGCGTGCGACTGCTGTTTTTGCTGCCGACGGAGATTTCTGGTCTTCAAAAGGACTGATTTCGGCCTTCCAATTTGACCAGATATCCTCCAAAAATATTCGGACGATGGACGGGAAGAAGCTGCTATTTGGTTCCAGAAGTTTTTTTGCCAGGTTAGTAAACTGTATCGAATACAATGTTTTGTTTTTAATGGAACGTCTATGGGGAGGGTTCGGGGTATTTTGTTTGTATCTTTTTAGGTTTATCGATGGATAACTCTCGCCAATAGAAAGAAAACGATAGTTGGGAAAAATCGTAAATAGACATCTATCATCGGATATGAATTGAAGGATTTTCTTTGATGACCTTGGAACCAAAAATAGATTCGCTAATTGGGGGAAAAGTGTTTTTAGCTGTATGAGAAGTCAACCCCTTTGCATTTGAGTGACTATAGCGGACGGGCGATTTTGTTAACGGTGACCTGTTTTGAAGATTCGTCGCGTACATAAACTACACCCGAGCAGGACATAAAAACCGGAATGGAAAGGTAAAAAAAAAAGATTTTTTAAGGATTTTTTTTGGAAAGTAACAAACTGCTACGGAAATCAGAAATCACAATAATTGATATCAGATTCATAATTCAAATTCAGGACTCGAATTTTATTTTGATTTCATATTTAGAATTTCTATTTTTCGTTTATGCAACAGCATGCATCAGTAATTCCATATAGAATTAAGAATTCGAAGTCACAATCCAGTATCAGAATTTCAGATACTGAATTCGAAGGACGTTCATACAAGTTCAGATTCTGAATAACATGTTAGTATAAATTTTAATTCAAAACTTAAAATATAACATCCAGATTCAATTTCGTTAATTCATTCATTCAGAATTAGAATTTTTTTAGCTTTACTTAATAACAATAAATTGATAAAATGTTAGGTTCAGATTCCGATATTGGATTCGCAATACAATTCAGGTTGTAAATTTATCTTCAGACACGAGATTTAGATTCCGATTTATTAGTTAGATTCAGAATTCTGATTTAGAATCATAAATCGGATTTAGAGTAGAGATCAGGTTCAGAGTTAAAATTCAGATTCAGAATTCATATTGAAAATTGTAAATCATAATTCGAATTAGAAATTCAGATTTAAATTAACATTTAAAAATCAAAATAAAATATTTAAAAAAGAGCTCAGGCTCAGAGTGCCGATTTGTGCTCAGAATTCAATCAAAATTTCGATTCAAAAGTTCTTGTTTCAGATTTTAAATTCAAATGCTATGGAAATCAAAATCAGATTTAGAAGTCAGTTTCACAATTATGATTCAGAACTATAAATTGAACTTCGAATAGATATCAGGTTCAATGTTTTGAACTCAGAATTCAAATTCAAATTTAAATCTCAAATTCAGATTCATCAATCGGATTGAGAAAAAAAATTAGTTATTCCTAATAGTTTTAAGAATTCGAAGTCACAATCCAGTATCAGAATTTCAGATACTGAATTCGAAGGATGTTGATACCAGTTCAGATTCTGAATAACATGTTAGTATTAATTTTAATTTTAAAACTTACAATATAACATCCAAATTCAGTTTAGTTAATTCCTTCATTCAGAATTAGATTTTTTTTTTGCTTTACTTAATGGCAATAAATTGATAAAATGTTAGGTTCAGATTCCGATATTGGATTCGCAATACAATTCAGGTTGTAAATTTATCTTCAGACACGAGATTTAGATTCCGATTTATTAGTTCGGTTCGGAATTCTGATTTAGATTCATTAATCGGATTTAGAATAGAGATCAGGTTCAGAATTTTTATTCAGATTCAAATTAATATCTCAAATTCAGATAAAAAAATCGGAATAAAAGAATAGAAAATAAGCTCATTTTAGAATTTAAATTCAAATGCTATGGAAATTAAAATCAGATTTATAAGTCAGTTTCACAATTCTGATTCAGATCTATAAAATGAACACAGAATAGATATCAAGCTCAATGTGTTGAACTTAGAATTCAGATAAGTACAAATTAAATTCTCAGATTCAGATTCATCAATCGGATTGACAAAAAAATCAACTTCAAAGTGTAAACTCGGACTCTGGATTCATATGGATTCAAAAGTTTTATTCATATTCCACGTTTAGAATTTAAATGCAGAATGCAGATTCAGTATTCAAAATCTTATTAAGAAATTGAGTTCACAATTGACATAGTTTCAGATTCAAATTCTGAACTAATATTGAAAATTTAAATTCCAAATCTTCATTTTGGCCCTGAATTCTGTATACAGATTTAGGATTTCCGGTCTAAAATTTTAATTCACATTGAAAATTTAGATTCATAGTTCAGGTTTCGGATTCAACATACAGATCGGGCTCAGGATAGAAATTCGGATTTAAAATTCATCTGATAATTTAGATTCAGAATTCAGTTTTCAGATTAATTTTGTTCACAGTTCTGAATTCTGATTTTAGAATTATTCATTGATCAAAACTAGATTCCTGATTACAGATTCATATTTCAAAATTAAATCACGATATTTGATTCAAATTATTTTGCTTACCCTGAGCCAATTTGTTCTTCTGAAGTTCAAGTTTTTCAAAAAGGCAGTTTAAATATGTTTGAAAAATCGGTATTCAATAAGATTCCAAAATCAGAATTCAGATTACAAATCTAAATTCATATTAAGGACTTGGACTCAGAAATTGCTTCAAAGCTTCATAGTGTTATGGTAATTTACGATTCTCTTTCATGAATTTCTCTTTTTGATAATTCATCAATGCAGCAAATGGTGACCACGAGGCTTGTCCTCTGCCACCAACCCGAGTTAAAAATAGAAACAGCCTTCCAACAAGATTTTTTCCAACCAGAATTTTCCTACTTAGACAGGGAATATTTTTCCAGTTGATTTTTTTAATCCGTCATTTTTTTCCTTTTTTAAAGTCAAGCATAATTTATGATATACTAGCTTCAACCATAATTATGTAGACATGAGTTAGTTTTCTTGAGGAAAAACCAGATCACAAGACGGAAACGGTTAATTTTTGTATTAGATATCCTTGTAAGCAGCAGTAAAAACTATATAAAGTATCTTGAGAGGATGCATTTTGTTGAATTTTGGCTTATGTTGGCTCCAAAAAAAGTAGCCATTTGCTTGCTCAGCAGCAGTAGCCAGCAATCGCTAAATTAATTACGAGGCGATCGAAAATTTGACAAAAAGTTCATAATACAGCAGAGAATCGTTCCTACGCCATCTATCATGAGAGTGTAGGAGGCTAACCCCTTGACCACTAGTGAGCGTCGAGATATGAGGCTCTCAAACTTAAAAAGTTTGAATTATTTTGAGAGTAAATGAACTTGTTGATTATCAGTTCGCTTATCCCCCAAAAAACGTACTGGCCACCTTTTTGGCTTTCTTACAGAAAGGCATAGGGAACGGTCAGTTGGGGATATCATTAATTAAGGGTCCAAGACCCCACTTTATAGGTACCAATCGACTCAGCTCGACGAGTTACGATGATGTCCGGGAATTTGTATGTTCCATAAAAACGTTCTTAACACATTAACTCCTATTCTAGGTTTCACGATTTTGATGAATTCAGTATCAAAAAATTGCATTTTTTTTCCTGTAGGACCTATCTCAAAACCAAAAAAAAACAAAATTGTTTAAAATTTTTCTATTCCATAGAACATATCATGCTTACGTTGGCTCCAAAAAAGGTAGCCATTTGCTCAGCAGCAGTAGCCAGCAATCGCTAAATTAATTACAAAGGCGATCAAAAATTTGACAAAAATTTCATAAAACAGCAGAGAATCGATCCCACGCCATATAGCATGAGAATTTAGGAGGTTAACCCCTTGACCACTAGTGAGCGTCGAGATATGAGGCTCTCAAACTTTAACAGTTTGAATTATTTGGATTATAAATGAACTCGTTGAATATAAGTTCGTTTATCCTCCAAAAAACGTACTGGGCACCTTTTTGCCTTTCTAACAGAAAGGTTTGGTTATCGGTCGATTTAAGAGATCATTAATTATGGGTCTTAGGCATACCTTTATAGGTACCTATCGACTCAGCTCGACGAGTTCTGTTGATGTCCGTGGATTTGTATGTGCCATTTTAAAAATGTCAAGAACGTTTTTGCGAAACTGGGCTGCACAATTAAAATGATTTTAGTATCAAAAGAATGCATTTTTTTTTTCTACTCAACCCTTTCAAAAACGGGGAAAAAACAAAATAGTTGAAACCGTTTTCTTCACCAAATACATATCATACTTATTATGGCATAAAAAAAATTGCTAGTGGCGCCTCGAAGCAGCAGCACCAGCAATCATTTATAAATTGGAGATAATCAAAATAAAAAATTAAAACTTATTGACTCGGGAATCGAACTTAAAACCTTCAGATTCCAAGGCGCAAACCCTAACCAATAAACCATCGGCACGCTTGATAAAGAGTGGCTCAAACTCAAATACGTAAAAGGCATTACTAAGACGCACCGTGGTCTGGGCAGTTTCTCAGTCTGCTGGGGCAAATACGGCAACAGTGTTTAGGGGAAAAGTTCATATAACGCCCCATGTGGCTAATAAGCGCCACTCTTGTTTTGAAGAATCTGAAACATTTTAAGCCAGCAAAATATTACCAATTTGTTTTAAATGTTGTGATTGGTCATGGCAAGTATGATTTTTTCTTTAAAATGCCACTGTGTCGTGATAATTTCACAATTTAGGTTTTTCTTCATTTCGATCTAAATTTTAAAACACTTTTAATAAGGTGTCACCAAGCAGAGAAAAACGAATAAGACAATGTTTTCTGACACATCGCTAGAGGAGAATCTAAATTATAATTTTATGCTAAAAAATCACACTGAACTCGATAAGGTGTGCTTTTCATGGGTATGTTCTATCACGGCCCATGCGCTCTTTATAACGCGCCAATCGCAGTAGGCTGAAAATAGCATTAATTTTTCAAAAAGGCCAATTTTCATTGAAAATGAACAAAAAGTCTAAAACCATATTTTGAGCGTTAATTCAGCCCAAAAAATCAATTTTTCATTTTTTGTTAAATTTCTATTAGTCCATTTTGATTTTCTTTTCAGTCAAAGTGTCTGTAAGTATTGGTGTGTTTTCGGTCTTCGGCTGCTCTCGGGTGTGTTCGGCTGCTAGGCGCGTATTGAATACACAGCGGCGCGCATTCGCAACACAGTTTTGTTCTGTGGCTTTGAATATGGTTTTTAAAAATCAAGTTTTTGAAGAAACTATAGCAATTTGAGTAATAAAAAATCATAGGAATTTGTAGAAAACACTTTTCTTTAACGATTTCACCCATTTTCAACACAATTTGTACGTGGCATACATAGAAAATCAGCGATTCGCTTAGGTGGCGCATATTAGGGCATGTTCCCCTATATCTTACACTTCTTGCTTTTCAATGCAGCAAATGGCGGATGGGCGTTTCCTTCAGAGTCCGCCATGCCTATAGACATTATAATTTCATTTATGAAATTATAGTGTCTAAAGCCATGCCGGGTGTCAACAAAATGCAGAGCCGTACAGGAAACTGCGTTGGGGGGGAATTTATATGAAGATCTTATGACCCTCGTTTTTTTTTACCCGTGTTGAAGAATGAATTTATGTTTTTTTTTCATTTCTACATACTCATACATAATTTAGATTCAATTTCAGATGCAGAATTCAGATTCAGTTTTCAAATTCAGGATACAGGTTAAGGAATCAGAATTCAGGATTCAGAATTCAGAATTCAAAATTCAGATTCAGAACTCATATTCAGAATTCAGATTAAGAATTCAGATTAAGAATTCAGATTCAGAATTCAGATTCAGAATTCAGATTCAGAATTCAGATTAAGAATTCAGATTCAGATTTCAGATTCAGAATTCAGATTCAGAATTCAGATTCAGATTCAGAATTCAGATTCAGAATTCAGATTCAGAATTCAGATTCAGAATTCAGATTCAGAATTCAGATTCAGAATTCAGATTCAGAATTCAGATTCAGAATTCAGAATTCAGATTCAGAATTCAGATTCAGAATTCAGATTCAGAATTCAGATTCAGAATTCAGATTCAGAATTCAGATTCAGAATTCAGATTCAGAATTCAGATTCAGAATTCAGATTCAGAATTCAGATTCAGAATTCAGATTCAGAATTCAGATTCAGAATTCAGATTCAGAATTCAGATTCAGAATTCAGATTCAGAATTCAGATTCAGAATTCAGATTCAGAATTCAGATTCAGAATTCAGATTCAGAATTCAGATTCAGAATTCAGATTCAGAATTCGGATTCAGAATTCAGATTCAGAATTCAGATTCAGAATTCAGATTCAGAATTCAGAATTCAGATTCAGAATTCAGATTCAGAATTCAGATTCAGAATTCAGATTCAGAATTCAGATTCAGAATTCAGATTCAGAATTCAGATTCAGAATTCAGATTCAGAATTCAGATTCAGAATTCAGATTCAGAATTCAGATTCAGAATTCAGAATTCAGATTTTAGAATTCAGATTCAAAATTCAGAGTCAGAATTCAGATTGAGATTCAGAATTCAGATTCAGAGTTCAGATTCAGAATTCAGATTCAGAATTTAGATTCAGAATTCAAATTCAGAATTTAAATTCAGAATTTAGATTCAGAATTTAAATTCAGAGTTCAGATTCAGATTCAAAATTCAGATTCAGAATTCAAAAATAATGTAGATTCAGAATTCAGATTTAGATTTCAGATTCAGGATTTAGATTCAGAATTCAATTTTTGTAAATTTATTTACGGCATATCGGTGAATAATTTAGATTCATGGAGAAAGAATATCAGAATTTAAAATTGATGAAGATGTTGCGAAGTAAAGTATGATGTACGTTAATAAGTTTTTCTTGCAAAAATGTTCTTTCACTCTTTTCATCATCCGTAAATTTTCTCCTCACTTTTCTACCCATCTTTATCAATTTTCAATTCTGAAATTGTTTCTCCCAGAATACTAACTTTCACAGTTTTTGATAAATTTGCGATGACTTAAAGATCATTACGCATGAAAACACGATTTTGTTTTTTGAAAACTTTTTTTCACAATTATTCTGAAATTAAGGGTGCTGCATACTTTTAGGGGTAAAACCATACTACTAAAAGTTGTAAAATCCGAAATCATAAAAAAAATTTTGGATGAAAGAAATTTCAATTTTGACAAACGCGTGATGCAAAACAAACATATTCCAGCAAATGAAAATGAGATTTACAAGATTAAGAATTCAGATTCTGAATTCAGATTCAGAATCCAGATTCAGAATTCAGATTCAGAATTCAGATTCAGAATTCAGATTCAGAATTCAGATTCAGAATTCAGATTCAGAATTCAGATTCAGAATTCAGATTCAGAATTCAGATTCAGAATTCAGATTCAGAATTCAGATTCAGAATTCAGATTCAGAATTCAGATTCAGAATTCAGATTCAGAATTCAGATTCAGAATTCAGATTCAGAATTCAGATTCAGATTCGGAATTCCGATTCAGATTCAGAATTCAGATTCTGAATTCAAATTCAGAATTCAGATTCAGAATTCAGATTCAGAATTCAGATTCAGAATTCAGATTCAGAATTCAGATTCAGAATTCAGATTCGGAATTCAAATTCAGAATTCACAATCAGAATTAAGATTTAGAATTCAGATTTTTGTAAATTTATTTTCAGCATATCGGTGAAAATTTAGATTCTTGGAGAAAGAATATCGGAATTGAAAATTTATAATGATTGATGTTGCGGGGTAAAGTATGGTGTGCGTTTATAAGTTTTCCTTGCAAAAATGTTCTTTTGCTCTTTTCTCTTCATTTTTCTATTAATCTTTATCAGATTCAGAATTCAGATTCAGAATCCAGAATTAGAATTCAGATTCAGATTTAGAATCCAGATTCCAGATTCAGATACAGTATCCAGATACAGAATACAGATTTAGAATTTATATTCAGAATTCAAATTAAGAATTCAAAATTCAAAATTTTGAATTCAGAATTCAGAATCCAGAATTCAGAATTCTGAATTCTGAATTCTAAATTCTTAATTCTAAAATCTTAATTCTGAATTTGAATTCAGAATTCAGATTCATAATTCAAATTCTGAGTTCAGATTCAGAATTCAGATTGAGAATTCAGATTTAGAATTCTGATTAAGAATTCGGATTAAAGATCAACCTGGAATCTGAAATTGGAAATTATATTCAAATATTAGACTAAGTGTTGTAACTCAAAATTCAAACTTTAGAATCAGAATAAGATTTCAGATTTAGTTTCCAGAATGAGATTAATCATTTAATAGTCATATTGCTTTCCCCTCCTTTTGTGAGAATTTTTTCTTTTATGCATGGTTGAGCTCTAAAAAAGGTATCATGCTAGGCCACGTGTCACGGCTATCCATCAATATTGTAGTTGGTTTTACTTATTCAGTAAAAAAAAACATAAAAAAACAGTAAGATTCGAACCGTGACCAGTATCGTGAAAGTTCTGGTTGCTACCACGGCACCATTTTAGCATGTTATAAGTCTTGGAAATTCAACTGTTTAAATACCATTCTTTCCATACATAAAATGAACTCCTTACATACCAGTTCGCTTTTCCCCAAAAAACGTACTATGCATCATTTTTTTATATTGAGATCGGAATTTTTCGTGTTTGAATATCTGAAATCATACTTATATGATGCAGAGGGAAGGAATCTATCATGTGTATTCTATATTATTTTATATATTTCCAAATATAACTTACTCTCTGTTAGAAAGGCTCCAATCCACTGTTAAGTGTATTAAATCGGGTTTTTATATTGAGTTTAGTAATTTTTGCTATCGATTTTCTTTAATCATAATCTTTTTTATAGATTAATAATAAATAATTCAGATATAAGGAATCCATTATTGTGTCATTTATTTCCAAAGATAATTGACACTCTGTAAGAAAGCCTCCAATCCACTGATAAGTGTATTAAATCGGGTTTTTTGTCTTAGAGTTTGAATAACAGAAAATTGAAGTGTTGCAGCTAAATATTGTCTGAAAAACATATTCGAGCTATATTACGAGGTTTCCAAAACTTTAAACTTTTTAAATGTAGATGTAGATCTTGTTTTAAGTCATGAGTGTCAACCAGGGATGAGAATGTCATACAAAAGACAGTCGCGATCGTGACAGTCGCATAACATTTTCCAATGACATTCGAAAATGTCGCAATGACATTTTAGGTCATCCAAAAAAATGTTAAACGACTGGAAAAAATGTCATTCGATTTTGCAATGACAGTCGCTCAGAAAAATGTCCTCGAATTATTCATCTCGATAACATTTTTTACTTGCGACAGTCGAAGTTTCTGTTGGTCCTCTGACTGTCGGAATGACATTTTTGAATTTTCGATTCCGTGACTGTCAAGGAAAAATTTTAAAAATGTCATGGTTTTGACAGTCATGACATTCATTGGCCAAGGCCAATCTGGCCGGTTCCGAAACCCGGAAAATCAAAATGATCAGATTTTAACTTGCGACACATCATTGGAAAGCTCTTGGCCTGTACATGATGGGAATTGATAGGAAAAGTGGTTCGGGGCCATCTGGTCCTGGCCACGGCCAATCTGGCCGGTTCCGAAACCCGGAAAATCAAAATGATCAGATTTTAACTTGCGACACATCATTGGAAAGCTCTTGGCCTGTACATGATGGGAATTGATAGGAAAAGTGGTTCGGGGCCATCTGGTCCTGGGAACGGCCAATCTGGCCGGTTCCGAAACCCGGAAAATCAAAATGATCAGATTTTAACTTGCGACACATCATTGGAAAGCTCTTGGCCTGCATATAATAAGAAATGATAGGAAAAGTGGTTCGGGGCCATCTGGTCCTGGCCACGGCCAATCTGGCCGGTTCCGAAATCCGGAAAATCAAAATGATCAGATTTTAACTTGCGACACATCATCAGAAAGCTCTTGGCCTGCATATGATAAGAATTGATAGGAAAAGTGGTTCGGGGTAATTCGGCCCTGGCCTTGGTATTAGGTTTTAGCATTCTTAACTAGTTATCAATATGTAGTTGTAAGTTTTTTTGCTTTATGATATTTTTTACTTTAATGATGTTTGTTTAACTGTATATCATACTTTTTAACGTGCCTACATGACGAACAAAAACGATTGAAAGAGCACAGCAACTGTTTATTCTTCAGTTTCCATTTTCAAATAGCAATTTCTAGGTTTGATGATATTGAAAATAATGTTTAGAAGCATAAATTACACTAGTTTACAAAATTTCAAAAAAATCGTGAACTTGATTGACTGACCAATATTTTTAATGTAAAATTGGGCGCTAAATCCGAAAATGAAATTCAAAAAAAAACTCAGTAGAACCGTTTTTGAGTTATGCTCCAAATATGAAATTTTGGAAAAATAAAAAAGTTCTTGTACTAAGATGAAAATATCTCGGACGGCATAACAGTAATTTGGAATCCCTCTTTTGCATATTGAAGGTGAATAAATTTTCTATCGATCATTTGAACACTGTTTTTGCGTATGATCAACAGTATTGTTGATATTAGTGACTTTATGATAGAAAAATTTATAAAAAACGCATTTTTTTTAGAGAAAATTTTGTTTCAGCAAAAGTTTTAGACTCGATGGTAACATTTAAAAAATCTGATTTTCTTTCGGGCTTGAGTTTCAATTTCAAACAAAAATTTCAAGTGGTTATTTATCAAAATCGGTTGAAAATTGAAGAAGTAATGGCTACTTTACCATAACAGTATTTTTTGTAGTTTTTAATAATTTAACGAACCGCAGTACACTTATCATTGTATAGGAAGAATGAAACATGATAAATCTCACTCGCTAAAAGTCAAAATTATTTATTAGCTTACCAAAAGGTCACATGCCAAATTTCAGGAAGATTTGACCATAGGGAGGGGTGGCTTGAGTCTCAAACGTTAATAAAATTTTAAGGTATTTTGCCCGGGAGGAACAAAAAATACTAGTTTTTCACCAATAACTTTTTTTCATCACAAGCCGATTGTTTTTGGTGGTTAATTTCCGAACCACTTTTCCTATCAATTCCCATCATGTACAGGCCAAGAGCTTTCCAATGATGTGTCGCAAGTTAAAATCTGATCATTTTGATTTTCCGGATTTCGGAACCGGCCAGATTGGCCGTGGCCAGGACCAGATGGCCCCGAACCACTTTTCCTATCATTTCTTATTATATGCAGGCCAAGAGCTTTCCAATGATGTGTCGCAAGTTAAAATCTGATCATTTTGATTTTCCGGATTTCGGAACCGGCCAGATTGGCCGTGGCCAGGACCAGATGGCCCCGAACCACTTTTCCTATCAATTCCCATCATGTACAGGCCAAGAGCTTTCCAATGATGTGTCGCAAGTTAAAATCTGATCATTTTGATTTTCCGGGTTTCGGAACCGGCCAGATTGGCCGTGGCCAAAACCAGATGGCCCCGAACCACTTTTCCTATCAATTCCCATCATGTACAGGCCAAGAGCTTTCCAATGATGTGTCGCAAGTTAAAATCTGATCATTTTGATTTTCCGGGTTTCGGAACCGGCCGGATTGGCCGTGGCCAGGACCAGATGGCCCCGAACCACTTTTCCTATCATTTCTTATTATATGCAGGCCAAGAGCTTTCCAATGATGTGTCGCAAGTTAAAATCTGATCATTTTGATTTTCCGGATTTCGGAACCGGCCAGATTGGCCGTGGCCAGGACCAGATGGCCCCGAACCACTTTTCCTATCATTTCTTATTATATACAGGCCAAGAGCTTTCCAATGATGTGTCGCAAGTTAAAATCTGATCATTTTGATTTTCCGGATTTCTGAACCGGCCAGATTGGCCGTGGCCAGGACCAGATGGCCCCGAACCACTTTTCCTATCAATTCCCATCATGTACAGGCCAAAAGCTTTCCAATGATGTGTCGCAAGTTAAAAACTTATAATTTTGATTTTCCGGGTTTCGGAACCGGCCAGATTGGCCGTGGCCAGGACCAGATGGCCCCGAACCACTTTTCCTATCATTTCTTATTATATGCAGGCCAAGAGCTTTCCAATGATGTGTCGCAAGTTAAAATCTGATCATTTTGATTTTCCGAATTTCGGAACCGGCCAGATTGGCCGTGGCCAGGACCAGATGGCCCCGAACCACTTTTCCTATCAATTCCCATCATGTACAGGCCAAGAGCTTTCTAATGATGTGTCGCAAGTTAAAATCTGATCATTTTGATTTTCCGGATTCCGGAACCGGCCAGATTGGCCAGTCCACACGGCAAAGTCAGCAAGGAACCGTTGTGACTGTCGCGACAGTCATTTTAATAACATTTCATTGTGATTCTGATGAATGTTACGATTACATTCTGTGACATTCAAAATGTTAAATGTCGCCATAACATTTGCCATTATAAATGTTATCGAAGCAACGACCGACATTCATCAGCTTATCGTAACATTTTTTCCCATGACTATGACTGTCTCGATGCAAGCTGTGACATTCGTCCCAAATGTTATTTGACATTTTTCGAAGGAATTTCTTAGCGATGACATTCACAAAATCCAAAAAAGACATGACTGCGACAGTCGTTTTCGTACTGATGAATGTCGCTCTAGGCTTCAGAAAAATGTCGAATGACATTCGGACAGTTATCATCCCTGGTGTCAACTGGACACTCCAGGGACTGTAACGAGTAAAAATAGTTACGTTTTTTTAATCCTGGGAGCAAACTTTTCAGATAGTTTGGAATATCTAAGGTATACTAAAGATAACAATTTTTATTTAGGCCTCGTTTAACAGCATTTCTTAGACTCATCTCTGTTCGAGAAGCTTGACATAGTTCTAATGTTTTTAATCATTTGTGAGGTGTGGATGAATGTAGATTGTAGAAGCTTCCGAGTATAAAATGTTAGATAAAATTCTGATTTATTTGGATTGTTTTGATTTAGATACAAATCATGAATACGAAGTTTTATTTCATGATTATTTTAGGAATGTTTTTAAGCTTGATTAAGCTTCTGAAGTGTCAGATCTCCCCTAAATTCAACGATTTTTTTTGAATTATTTGTGAAATTCTGCCGCTTGATTGGAAAAACAGAACAAATTTTGGTTGTTTTCCAATATTCAGAGAAAAAACAATCGATATTGAAAATTTTAGATTATGCAAATCAGATGCGTAAAACGAGAACAAATTATAACAAATTTAGAAGATCAGTTGAAATCTGATTTGTACAATTTATTGTAAGAATTTATTCGCTTCAGTCAATTCTGCCTTATTTGCCTAGATTTTTATTTGCAAAATCATGGCACCTGCTGCCTCATAATTTCTGGTACCCCAAAATGCATTTTTTATCATTTTGCAATCATTAATTCACAAATATCGGAAGTTCTGTTAGTCATACGGAAAAGTGTAATTCTAATGATCGATAGCCAATTTATTTACCAAAAATACTAACAAAGACATTTGGATTTATGCACGAAAACAATTTTTTATTTTAGTAAAATTCAAAATTTTAGGTGTAACTGAAATTTTGATCAACTGAGTTTTTTTTAAATTCATTTTTGAATTTTGAAACATGCATCAATAGAAAAAGGATTTTAAATCAAGTTTTATTAGTAAGACCTTACAATCCTTGTGGCATTCGTGTCTAAAATTTATGAAGTTTTTAAATCAAGAAGGTTAGTGTGCATTAAACGAATTTCTATAATAAATTTTAAAAATTTAGTATCATGACCCGCTGATTTTTTTTTGTATAAAACGAAGACTCATTGCATTTGTAATAGTCAAATAGTAAATTTTATCTTTTTTCTGATGTTGTCTTTAATCAAACTTATCCTACATCAATTAATTTAGGAATTTTAATTTTAATATTGATAACCACGTTTCAAGTTTGTGAAATCAATTCATAAATTTTTACTTTGCACAAAAAAGTATAGCTTGACAGTTTTAAAATTTGTGCTGATGTTCAGAAACCTGTTTTTTTAAATTAAGTTTTCATTTTTGAATTCCAAATTTAGAACTTTAATTTTGATTTTCGTTTTCTCAATTGGAATGAAATTTTAAAAATATTTTAGTTTTCATGCTGAATTTTGTACTGATGATCAGGAACTGGGACAAAAATTTAGAATATAATTTTGAATTTCATATTTTGAACTTTTATTTTGATTTTTTTTTTGTTTCGATTATAGTTGTTTTACCATCATTATGGCATTCGTGACTTTATCAACGTTGCAGTTGGCGGATCGTTATTGAAAAACTTATCCGGTACAACTGTGTTCGATGTTTATTCTTGGGCTCGAACTCGCGGACATCGGCTCAGGAGACAACAGACTTGCCAACTGAGCTATATCACAAGCCCATTTATATTGAAATTGGTTTTCACAATTTACACTCGAAATTTCAATTAAAAATACGCATGCATAATTTTTGATGCTTAATTCCTCATTTTATTTCTTATCCTGTGTCCTGGTGTAAAGTACTTATCCTTAGCTTGGTACGATATGCACGTCTATACATAAAGTTTTAATAAGAATTTGGATAGCAATATTAGACTTAAGATCATTTTTTTTTTAATTGAACTGTTAAAGTTATTTTTTAATTCAGATTGAAGTTTAAATGATTTATACTAAATTTTTATTTTAAGTACCGTAAAACGATCATCGGGGTAAATTTGACCAACATTTAAATTTTTCCACATTATCATCAATAATTCAGTCTATAGTTTGAATTTTTGAAAACTGTTTTCTACGTTTGAAAGCCTATAAATTGAGTACCAAATACGAAAAATTTGGTTTGTATTTGAAATTTTTTACTGTTTGTAAAAATGTAATTTGAAATTTTAAAATATCTATTTTTTTCAGGGCTAGCAAACAAACAGCTCTTTTGATGATACCAAAAAGCATTTAGAAGCAAACGGGTAGTTGAATGTGAGAGAATAACTTTTTTTCTTTGTATATGTAGAGTGCTATTTTATAGTCATTTAATGATACATTTTTGATATTTAAAAAATAAGGACATTTTCATAGAATAAGTCCGTATTGGACAAATGGGTAGGAACCCAATCAAAGGGTTAACTTTGAAGAAAAAATAAAAGTGGAAATAATTAGAGGGCCTGGGGGAATGGTGAAGGTAACATCGAAATGGTATTTTTAAGCTGAAACTATTTAGCAATTGTTATTATTTTTGCCCCTAAATGTATGCAGCATCATTGTTCTTTTTTCGATTATAAATGTTTTTAAAAGAAAACTTTAAAAAGCAAGGTAAAGTTGATAAAATAGCATTTGTAAATATTTTGAAGGTGTTTTGTATCCTTTGTGATCAAGAAAACTCGTAAAAAAACCGTCAAAATAGAGACTGATCAATGTCACCCCAAAGAGTCAAATTCTGAACAGAAACAAAATCGAAAACAGGTTAATAAATTTTTGCAACCATGTTTTACTTTCATAGGTCCAGAACCGGTTTTTAAAATATGAAATATGTCACATTCCCATTAACAGAAAAAATAATCGAAAAACATTGAAAAAAGTGATCAATATTACCCCGGATTACGGTACTATGTTTTGTGTGCATTTTTAACTTGAGATTTGTTGTGCGATATTGTTTCTAGACTCTATTTTCAAAATCATTTCAAAAATCTTCTTGTTGATTCTTAAACGAAATGATAAAATGGAAAAAAGGGTTTATTTTGGAGTATTTTTTACTCTTTTGTTTACCTGTTTCGGCTCAATAAATAATTTTAACTGAAAAAAAAACCATTGAAAATGGTAGAAGAAGAAATTTTTCTTTAAATCAACAAGAACATTTGAAAAAAGTCAACAATTTCTACGATGACAAAATACCTCAAACTTAAAAATGTTTTCTGTGTTTAAAAGCTTACAAATTATGATTTACCATAATCCGTCCCTGAAATTTTTACCCGTTATAATCTCTGGAGTGTCGATTTGACACTCTTGACTAAAACCAATATATCTCTCTGTTTTTCCAACCGATTTTTACTTAATTTATAGTTTTGGAAACCTCGTAATGTAACTCAAATATTGTATTCAAATATTAATCAGCTTCTACACTTTAGTTTTCCGTTATTCAAAGTCTAAGAAAAAAAAATCCGAAGGAACATGCTTTGAAAAAAGACTGTAGATCAGCTACGAAATGCTCGAAAAAATTTTTCTTAGTGTCCAAAAAAGCTGAAACTATATGTTACACATATCTTAGTATATATTTAATGATATTTTTTTAAGATCATAACCACAAAAAACGAAAAAATGTGATGTAAAATCCGTACGTTTCAATCAATGAATCGTCAAAATTGTTTAAATCTCACTAGATAAATTAAAAAAAATATATATTGAAAAGTTGACGCCATTCGGAACATTTTTGCATTTTCAGATTTTCAAAAAACGAAACACAGAATTTTTGACGAATTTTCGACGGTAGCTGTTTTTCGAACCTTTTGTAAATTTGCAATATCTCAGAATTTCTTATACTTCAATTATACTGTGTACCGGATTTTATCAACGGGAGATTTCCATAAAAAAATTTAAATTCATCAGAGAAGAAATTACATACCAATTCTAGTGGTGTAATTACATTAGTGCTGCGATACTTGTTTTTGAGTGTTCCTACTCACCTTACCTACTGAAGTGTTGTAGGTAATAATGTCTGAAAAACATATTTGAGTTTTATAACGAGGTTTCCGAAACTATAAGTTAAGAAAAAATCTCTTGAAAAATAAGAGAGATATAGCGGTTTTAAGCGAGGAGTGTCAAATTGAAACTCAAGGTCTGATAAGGGAGTTTTTTTCCAGGGCTTTCAGGGTACGTCCATAAAAATAATAATGATGCACATTTAAAGATTTCGAAAACTCATTAAGGGTCCCCGATGATTTGTTTTAATTGCATGCACACGTTTTAAGTTACGAGCCGCCAAATTACATTACTGTTAATGGGGTTAATGCAGGCATAATCTAAATTTCATTGAGCAATTTAAGTTGTTGCAAAGCTTTGAATGTCAAATTTCATTAAAAATCAACTTTTTAAAGGACTTTTATAACCTCCTTGTGTGGGTCTTACTGTACTGCTGAATATATCATACACACCCACTCATATGAGATCCCATTCCCCTAGCTCGCTAGTCGTCGTTATGCATCACTATTGCAACGGACCTTAATTGCGGCTAGTCGGTCAGTAAGTAACTTATCGTCAGCTTGGCATCATGTGGGCAACACACTCCTGATGGAATGAAGGTGTCTGAGGGGAAACACGAATAGGTTACAGTCTTAGAATATTTCTTAAAACTCAAATGTTCAAATTATCGAGACATTTTTTAAATTTTTTGCTTCTCAATTTATGCCACAACCAATATTTTTTTTTCATAAAGGTGTATAAGTGACAGAAAAGATGGTAAATATATTTTTTACAAAACAACCTTAACATGAGATCCTTTCTGTATTGAAAAAGATATTTATGCATCAAGTTGCAAAAAGGGGTTTTTTGCAGCACGAGTCGTGAATTTGACCACGGCTTGAAATTTATGATCAAGTAGGTCGTAGAATGAAGGTACTTTTCGACACTGAATACAGTTCTGAAAAGAAGCAGTTTCCGATACTGTTTTCGGTGTCGAAATGTTCATTTTTCAACACTGGATTGCATAAAATGATGTTTAATAACATACCATCGAGATTTTCAAATTCAGCTATCAACAATCATGTTTTAAACTCCTTTCTACAGTAAGTATTCTAAAATCTCAAATGTTATCAAAAAGTAAACTCTTTAGAAAAATTTCCAAGTTCATGAGAAAAATGATCAAAGCTCTAGTTATTTTACGATGAATTTGTTGGTATCGATTCCCAGCACAATAAAACCGACCTTTAGGAGGGTTTCATTCGCAGATTATTCTTCCATTCAAACAAAAAAAAACCGCTCTTGCAGTCCTTTCTCGCCAATGGGTAAACGAGTATGACAAATCGCTGTTCCAATCCCGCTAAACTTTTGTTTCATATATGTAGGTTAGTATTTTCTTGCTGCAACTTCTCCCAATTGCTGGACGCCAATCCCCACAGATGAATATCATAAGGTTAGAGGCCATTTGGTCCCAAATTTATCGATATGCTTCCAACAGCTTCCGATTGCTCCGAGTTCCATCTTCCTCTGGGCTCCGAAAACTCCACTGAGGAATTGCACCGAAACACCTCTCAATTTAATAAATCATTTTTCATCTGCCATCGCAAATCGCGGAACGATTTCGGGTCCCTTTTTTTTTCTTCTGATATTTTTCCAACCCACGATTCCGATTCGCTCCGGTTGGCTGGACTGGCAGACAAGTTGAAGTATCAGCTTGCCTCTTCTTGACTCATTTTTCAATACTGTTCGATCGATTTGTACCGGGGATTTGCTCTTCCTACCTTCTCATATCGTCGTTTGCCTCTTGGTGTGGAAAAAAAAAACAGCTCCGTTTTATTTGACTCTCTGGAGCCACATCTGGCACTACGACGACGACTTCGACGATTGATCTTTGCACCTTGCTTCGTGGATGTACTTACCTGTGTGTATGTTTGAAGGTAAGAAGAGGGCGTACGTTTTTCGTTTAGCCAAAATCGACGACGACGATGGCGATGCAATCAATGGTCGTGGAAAAATAAACGTTGACTTTCCCCAGATGGCTGCCGGAGAAAGAAACCTACCCAGCTAGCTAGCTACCTACTTTTCAATTCGGTGAATTCCGGAGTGTCTGTTGGAGTGTCGCTGTGTAATCCTTCAATCACATTTCAATGGCATTTTCGGGGTGAATCTGATCTACTCCACCAGTAGTAGAGTAGAGAAGAGATTTCGGAACCGATCCAATTGAACAATCCGAAAGCTGCTAAACGGGCGCCAAGACAGATTCGTTGTTATGATAACGATAGCTACCGCTTGAAATTGAGATGCGTTCAAATAAAAGAAACTATACTTGAGTAGACACTTGTGGCATCAAGTATTAAACATTGGTGTAGATGGTTAAATACTCTTCAAGTTTTTAGTGAAATTTGAACCAAGAAAAAGATAATAAAAAAAATTAAAGGTGATGTACGTTTCCTGATGTCATGAATTGATGTGTAAAATCATATTTTTACTCGGCACTCACTTTGCAGGACTCGAATTTGAACAACATCACTTTCAGACCAATTGTGAATGGTTTAATAAAGAAGATATTTTCTTCTACTAAAGCTTTTTACGGAAAATCATCAAAACCATTATGTCAAGGGTTTATTCGCTTCGGGATAGGTTTACACTTACCAAAATGACAATATGTGTCGAAACTAATGATCCATTTCATTTTTTTTTCCCAAAAACGGTTAATTTGTAATCATTTTTTATTTTATATCAATTTTTAGTTTCATAGTTTTGGTTTTTTGGGTTGGTTTGTGTGTAATTTGGCATGGAAATTGTTTTTTGAATTCATGTATTATTTTAAATTGCCCTATTGACAAATGACTGTCCCACCCACGCGGAAAATTAAGTTTGATATTTTATGTCTGATAAACGTTCAAATGGTTACGTCATGTCGTTTGGAGCAATAGGCGATTTATTTCAAATGGTAACTTTAAAACATTCCATTGAGTCATAATGGCCCAGAAAGCACATTCAGAAACTCTTATGTGAAATTTTTCTAAAAGGGTTGTTAAAGACATTTGATGGAGTTTTCAAATCATAAGTAAAGTGTCATTTTATCCTATTTGAATGTTAATTGTAGATTATTTTATTTTTATTTTTAAATTTTTTTATCAAGTTCAAAAATGGGGTCATGAATTTTTTTTTTGAAAATCTATTCACAAAGACGTCAGAACTCTGTGCCAAAGAATTTTAAATATTCCTTTTCTGCTTAGCCATTACAACCTTCATCTCCGGCTTGCCTTCGCATTCCAAGCAGCATTTAATTAGTACACGGGCAGGTAATTTCACCAGGTCGCTGATGCCGAAAACACACCGTCGTCCATCAGCTAGCAGAACAGAAATAAAACTACACAACTGAATTATTTAGCAATTAACAGCATCACCTTCAACAAGTCCATCTCGGTCTCGAGCGCTTGCAAGCGACTTCGTTTGATAAAACCCAGCCCGCTCCAACTACCGAAAAAGGGGTGGTGCTTTTCTTTGGCCGGCAGAAAGCCAGTCACTTTCATCTTAATGACACCTTTTTCGCAGTAACCAGGCGTGTGGGAGGGAGGGCCGGAAAGCACTTTCGGCCTGTCCGGTTCCATCTAAAGTTAGTTTACTCTCCGAGAACTGGGCGAAAGTGGAACCTAGAGAGTCTTGAATTAAAAATTGAATTATTTACATTTGTACCAACGAGCTACCAGCTCTTGTTTCTCGTTTCGTTTGAAGCGCGAAAACCTACGGAACGTTGATAAAAAGTTTCAGGCTTTATCACCTTTATCGAGTCGAATAAAGTTTTATATTTTTCGGGCAAAGAATTGTTCTTGTAGGGTGGAATGCTTAGTTACAATTGGTTTAGCTTATTAGCAAAGCTTAGTAAATTTTAGATTTGAATAATACAGCGTAAAATTTTATCTTTTTAACACAAAGCGATGAAATTTGTCAAAAGTCTTAATCATGTTAGACATTTCATGACAGGGAATGTGCAACTTCATTTTCCAAGGCGACCGTCAAAAATTTAATTCATTTTAATCATCAAATTTAATGCACATAATGATATTAAAATTGCATCAAATCAAAGTTACAAGTCATTGTGAAATCCCGGACGGCGCGTTTTCAGGGTCCATCTCGAGATTGATTCACAACTGACATCATCGATATCTTATCATTTTAAAGACCAGATGTACTAGCGATTGCTACCGCTGTTGATGAGAGGTTGTCTCTTGATAATATTATGGCTGTGACATCTAGGATGCCACATTCATCTCACATTTAAAAATTCTTTTTTCTACTTGTGCAGACCGGCTCGAAGCTCCGCAGTCGGGAAGTGGGAGGGGACCACACACACACAGACTATCTGCGTGCACACGTGTGACGAAAGACGCGGTATCACTTTCATCTATTCAACGATCTCTTTCCTATCCCAAACGAAATAACATTAATATTATTCTTTTTCAAGATTTTTTTTTCAAATTCACTTGGTTTCAACTCTATAAAATACTTAGACTATCTTCTCATCTCGCCTTCCAATGATTTGTTCTTTCAACTGGCTTGAAATTGAAGTCAATACTTTCAGAGCGTTCTCACAACTTGCTTGAAATTTTAATTGATATTTTCAGGTAGTCTTTTCAACTCGCTTGAAATTTTTATCGATTCTTTTAGGCTGTCCTCTCGACTCGCCTTTCAATTTCGAACTGTCTTCTAAACTCGCTTGAAATTTCAAAAGATACTTTCTGACTGTCCCCTAAACTCGCTTGAAATTTCTATCGATACTAATAGGCTGTCCTCTCGACTCGCCTTTCAATTTCAAGCTGTCTTCTCAACTCGCTTGGAATTTAAATCGATACTTTCTGGCTGTCCTCTCGACTCGCCTTCCTATTTCAAGCTGTCCTCTCAACTCGCTTGAAATTTCTATCGATACTTTCTGGCTGTCCTCTCGACTTACCTTTCAATTTCAAGCTCTTTTCTCAACTCGCTTGGAATTTTAATAGATACTTTCTGACTGTCCTCTCAACTCGCTTGAAACTTTTATCGATACTTACAGGCTGTCCTCTCGATTCGCCTATCAATTTCAAGCTGTCTTCTCAACTCGCTTGAAATTTTAATAGATACTATCTGACTGTCCTCTCAACTCGCTTGAAATTTCTATCGATACTTTCTGGCTGTCCTCTCGACTCGCCTTTCAATTTCAAGCTGTCGTCTCAACTCGCTTGAAATTTCTATCGATACTTACAGGCTGTCCTCTCGACTCGCCTTTCAATTTCAAGCTGTCTTCTCAACTCGCTTGAAATTTTGATCGATTCTTTCTGGCTATCCTCTCGACTCGCCTTTCAATTTCAAGCTGTCTTCTCAACTCGCTTGAAATTTTAATACATACTTTCAGGCTGTCCTCTCGACTGGCCTTCCTATTTCAAGCTGTCCTCTCGGCTCGCTTGAAATTTCTATCGATATTTACAGGCTGTCCTCTCGACTCGCCTTTCAATTTCAAGCTGTCGTCTCAACTTGCTTGAAATTTCGATCGATACTTTCAGGTTGTCCTCTCGACTCGCCTTTCAATTTCAAGCTGTCTTCTCAACTCGCTTGAAATTTTAATAGATACTTTCAGGCTGTCCTCTCGACTGGCCTTCCTACTTCAAGCTGTCCTCTCAACTCGCTTGAAATTTCTATCGTTACTTACAGGCTGTCCTTTCGACTCCCCTTTCAATTTTAAGCTGTCTTCTCAACTCGCTTGAAATTTTAATGGATACTTTCTGGCTGTCCTTTCGACTCGCCTTCCTATTTCAAGCTGTCTTCTCAATTCGCTTGAAATTGCTATCGATACTTTCAGGCTGTCCTCTCGCCCCCCCCCTCAATTTCAAGCTGTCTTCTCAACTCTCTTGAAATTTTAATCGATGCTTTCTGGCTGTCTTCTCGACTCGCCTTCCTATTTCGGGCTGTCCTCTCTACTGGCTTGAAATTTTTATCGATACTTACAGGCTGTCCTCTCGACTCGCCTTCCCATTTCAAGCTGTCCTCTCATTTCGCTTTAAATTTCTATCAATACTTTCAGGCTGTCCTCTCGACTCGCTTTTCAATTTCAAACTGTCTTCTCAACTCGCTTGAAATTTCTATCGATGCTTTCAGGCTATCCTCTCAACTCACCTTCCTATTTCCAGCTGTCGTCTCAACTCGCTTGAAATTTCTATCGATACTTACAGGCTGTCCTCTTGGCTCGCCATTCTATTCCAAGCTGTCTTCTTAACTCGCTTGAAATTTCTATCGATACTTTCTGGCTGTCCTCTCGAGTCGCTTTCCTAGTCAAGCTGTCCTCTCAACTCGTTTGAAATTTCTATCGATACTTACAGGCTGTCCTCTCGACTCGCCTTTCAATTTCAAGCTGTCCTCTCAACTCGCTTGAAATTTTAATCGACACTTTCTGGCTGTCCTCTCGACTCGCCTTTCTATTTCAAGCTGTCCTCTCAACTCGCTTGAAATTTTTAACGATACTTACAGGCTGTCCTCTCGATTCGCCTTTCAATTTCAAGCTGTCTTCTCAACTCGCTTGAAATTTTAATCGATTCTTTCTGGCTGTCCTCTCGATTCGCCTTCCTATTTCAAGCTGTCCTCTCAACTCGCTTGAAATTTCGATCGATACTTTCTGGCTGTCCTCTCGACTCGCTTTCCTATTTCAAGCTGTCGTCTCAACTCGCTTGAAATTTTTAACGATACTTACAGGCTGTCCTCTCGATTCGCCTTCCTATTTCAAGCTGTCCTCTCAACTCGCTTGAAATTTCTATCGATACTTTCTGGCTGTCCTCTCGACTCGCCTTCCTATTTCAAGCTGTCGTCTCAACTCGCTTGAAATTTCTATCGATACTTACAGGCTGTCCTCTCGACTCGCCTTTCAATTTCAAGCTGTCTTCTCAACTCGCTTGAAATTTTAATCGCTTCTTTCTGGCTGTCCTCTCGATTCGCCTTCCTATTTCAAGCTGTCCTCTCAACTCGCTTGAAATTTTTAACGATACTTACAGGCTGTCCTCTCGATTCGCCTTCCTATTTCAAGCTGTCCTCTCAACTCGCTTGAAATTTCTATCGATACTTTCTGACTGTCCTCTCGACTCGCCTTCCTATTTCAAGCTGTCGTCTCAACTCGCTTGAAATTTCTATCGATACTTACAGGCTGTCCTCTCGACTCGCCTTTCAATTTCAAGCTGTCTTCTCAACTCGCTTGAAATTTTAATCGATTCTTTCTGGCTGACCTATCGACTCGCCTTCCTATTTCGGGCTGTCCTCTCTACTGGCTTAAAATTTCTATCGATACTTACAGGCTGTCCTCTCAACTCGCCTTACTATTTCAGGCTGTCCTCTCATTTCGCTTAAAATTTCTATCGATAATTTCAGGCTGTCCTCTCAACTCGCCTTCCTATTTCAAACTGTCCTCTCAACTCGCTTGAAATTTCTATCGATACTTACAGGCTGTCCTCTTGACTCGCCTCTCAATTGAGAGAGAGAAATTTCAAGCTGTTGCTTGATGCCTCAGTTGACGGTATTTAGTTCTCACGCGATGCAAATGAAATTCTTATACAATTTTGCCGAAGACGGTTGCCAGAATATTAATGACCCATCCCAGCGTGACGTCACAACGTTTGCAAATCAATTTTTTGGTGTATTTGTTGTAGATTTTACAGTTCATATCACACATTGGAACAAAAATATACCTTCTAAGGTCAAAATTTAATTCACTACAATTTGTAATCAAACGTAATTTTATTGAACAAATAGTTATTAAAATGTAAGCTAAAGAAATCGTGACGTCACAACGCACCACTTTTTCCACTTTTCTGCTCTTCGATTCGATCAAATTTAATGTAAATTTTGGAAAAGTATCGATTTATTACAACCAACAAAACGCTGGTTTTTAATTTTTTAAATGTCGATTAAAATTTATTTTAGAGCTATTCAGTTTCGAGACGTCACAACGTGCCATTTTTTAAAAGCAAGGTTTTGCAAAGCGTTGTGACGTCACGAAATTTTATGATCAGCTACATGAAATAAATCAAAGTATAGTCTTAAAATTACTGCTTAATATACTAGAAATGCTTAAAAACTCAACAAATAATGTGATTTGGTGATGAAATTAATCCATTTATTCCCAAAAAATTAATGGCATTAAACTAGGCTTGCCAGATACTTTCAGAAAAAGCGGGACATTTCACGACAAAAAAGCGGGACACAGCCGAAAAAAGCGGGACATTTAAAAATGTGCCATTTAAAAATGACATGACATTTAAAAATGTATTGCCATACTTAGACGTATACCATCAGCCAGGGCCGTAGGAAGAAACAACTCATGGGGGGGGGGGGGGGGGGGGGGGGGGGTTTATGACTGATTTTTATATAAGATTTTTTGCCCATCAATGCACGGATACACAAAAAATTTAAAACAATTTTTTTTGTTACTCTATGATTATTTGTTTTTAAGTATTTTGACTTTAAAAATTTTCGTATGAAGTGAGCTAAACTCGCTAAAAACATTGCGGATCAAATACGAGATAACTCGTTTTTTTCGCTTGCCGCTAGTATGCTCCATTACAAAGCATTTTTCAAACGTTATGAATCTAATGATCTATATTAAATTGTGTAAAATTTTGTACACTGGTTTCTGAAACAAATTTTGGTGTCCCTAATGTGTTATTTATGTAAAAAATAAACTTGGAACAAAGAGAATTTTGTGCAGATTTTTTAGGAGAAGATGTTTGTTTAACAGCAAATATTTTTCATAAAGAATCAATTCCATCATGAAAATTCTGTGGATGATTTCGTTCAGTAAAATTAGGGTTTTTTTTCGGATAAAACTAAAAACTCAAATTTTACCTTTTATTTGTGATTTTCAGCTAAATTGTGTTTACAAACTAGTTCTGTTTAAAAATTGAAATTTTGAAATAAATTGCCAAGCATTTTTAACAGATTAGGGACCGCGAAGAAATCTATGACGAGAAACACCAAAATTCAGCGTTCTATACCTCAGAAACTCCTGGACTTAATTTTTACAAACTAAGCATTTTCAAGCTACGGCAAACGTTGCGTTCAATTTTGTCGAATAAAGTTTAACACTTAGATTCAGTCCATTCGGGTTATACTTCGAAGTGTAGCACACTGTTGGAAAACTAAAAAAACGAGATATCTCGTATTTGGTCCGCAATGTGTAAAATTCATGATCTCTTGCATTCCTCAACCATTTATGTTGATCGTAAAATTTATTTACAAGCTAAACTCTTTTCTAAATTTTGAATCTGAACTCAAAATGCGCTTTGAATTTGTATCCGAACTTCCGTACGACTTCTGAAATGTACAAAAAATACAATTTTCGAATCTTATTTCAGATCCGAATTTTATAAGCCAAGTTTTTTAGAGCCCACCTTCATGAATGCATTATTTAAATTCTGTAGTTTAGGTGTAATCTAAATCCGCTCTTTAAATTATTCATTTTAACACTGTATTTATAGGTTATGTTCGGCTTTCGGTCTTTCGGTCTTTCGGTCAAGATTTACAACACTTTTTATGTGCTCTTCATCCAACGTTTCGAATTAATATTTATTCTTTTTCAAGGAACTAAAATAAAACATAAAGCATAAAACATATTTCTTATGGAACCAAAAAATGTTCACTTACTCGAACATTCGTGCTATAGTCTGAAACAGATGCGCTCCTAAAGCGTTCATCAATCGTCGGTTTCTGGCTATAAAATTTTAAATTTGAAATGGTTCAGCTCAAAAGTGAGGAGGATAGCGTGTAACTTACGTGCCCGGTACTATAATTTGGCCTGGGCGGCGGCGCCTAATCCGTATTCCGAATGACGTCCCGAAGCAACACTTTATCCACTCGACTCACAGTTTGTTATTGTTGTTTGGGTTTCTTCTTCATAGCCAGAAACCGGCGCCGATGAGTGCTTGTGAGCAGTCCGAGAGAGTGTGTGGAACACTCCGCCGTAGGAGATCGCTCTTCCGTGGTTAAGGATCCGATACAACGGATCGATCGTTCCAATGTGGTATACAACATCCCGTGCGCAGGCGCATCCGACCGTAACGAGACATGCTCAAAAGTTTATGTTGGGCAAACTAGCTACAAACTTCGTACTAGAATGTCCAAGCATAAATGCGACGTCACCAAATTGAACCGAATCATCGCCTCAGGGTCCACAGCATCAGACCCAGCCATCAGAGAGCTACGACAATCGGCCGTTGTTGAACATTGCTTCAACCAGGGACACATGTTCGACTTCGACAAAGCCACCGTTCTCGGTAGCTCCAACAAGCACCGCCGGCATCTAGAGGTACTCGAAATGTGCTATATTCAAAGCACTCCGAATACCGTAAATATACAGAACGACACAGACGGAAGAGCGATCTCCTACGGCGGAGTGTTCCACACACTCTCTCGGACTGCTCACAAGCACTCATCGGCGCCGGTTTCTGGCTATGAAGAAGAAACCCAAACAACAATAACAAACTGTGAGTCGAGTGGATAAAGTGTTGCTTCGGGACGTCATTCGGAATACGGATTAGGCGCCGCCGCCCAGGCCAAATTATAGTACCGGGCACGTAAGTTACACGCTATCCTCCTCACTTTTGAGCTGAACCATTTCAAATTTAAAATTTTATAGCCAGAAACCGACGATTGATGAACGCTTTAGGAGCGCATCTGTTTCAGACTATAGCACGAATGTTCGAGTAAGTGAACATTTTTTGGTTCCATAAGAAATATGTTTTATGCTTTATGTTTTATTTTAGTTCCTTGAAAAAGAATAAATATTAATTCGAAACGTTGGATGAAGAGCACATAAAAAGTGTTGTAAATCTTGACCGAAAGACCGAAAGACCGAAAGCCGAACATAACCTATAAATTATTCCCGGTCGAAAAATAAATAACACTGTATTGAGAATCAGAATTAGAATATGAATTTACAAAGATCTGAATCTGTCTTTTCAATTTTGGATTGCCATTTCAAAGCTTTAAATTTTTTAATTTTGTGTAGAAATGAAGTTTAAGAACTTGGAATTTGAATACAAAACAAAATTCCCCATTTTTTCATATTGGAAAAACTATTATCAAAGTATTGAAAATGCATAATCTCAAAAAACAGGATTCAAATTTGATATGAAATGCTAAACCTAATTTGAACCAGGATTTCAAAGCAGCTTTTCATTTCTTATTTCTCATGATTATTCGAACTGAAAATCAAGAATACTGAACTGGATACAGAATCCGAAATACGAAAATAGGAATCCATTTTTGGTTATGGATAGAATGGAATCAGAACATCCGACATGGGTTTAATTTAATTCAAAATTTAATATTCGGACCTGAATTTATATGAACAAGTGAGAAAATTTTGAAAAAGTGTAGCAGCATTTTGGACTTGGGATGGGTTTTTGAGGTTTTGGCATTAGTTTTTAGTCTTGATTGTTACTCTTGATTTACTTTACTATATTTTAAAAATTTGGTTTTGAATTTCTGAATACTTCGCTTGCAGTTTTGGATCCTCATGGGGGGGGGGGGGGGGGGTTTAACCCCCACACCCCCCCCCCCCCCCGTTTCTACGGCCATGCCATCAGCCAAGGTTATTTAAAGAAAGTACACTATGATTTTTTTTTAACATGGATTGTCACTCTGTTGGGTTGTGAGCCTACTTGGTTGAATTATTCAACTGAATCAAAGCAATCGAAATATTCCTTTCAATTCGACTACGGTGAATGAGAAAGTTCATATACCGGTTTTCGATAGCAACTTACTACCTTCTTCAGCGTATCAATGGAAAACGCTCACTGAAGAAGGTAGTAAGTTGCTATCGAAATGCCGGTATATGAACTTTTCCATTTACCATGGTTGAATTAAAAGGAATCTTTCGATTGCTTTGATTTAACACGGATTGATTTTGCTAAGATTTTCTTACATGACTTCTATTTACACGGTTTTTTGCCATAAACACGGTTATTTTCCACGGTTCTCGCATATTAACACGAAGGTTGTCAAGAAAAAACCTGATGTTCGGAGATTTTATCCAACAATTCTGTGATTATTTTCTGTGGCACTTTTTCAATTATTTCATTTAAATTCATGTAAATTTGCGTCTTTTTAATATTTTACTTGAGAAAAATCAAAGAACATTACTAATCTTATCATATTTTCCATTCATACTCAAATTAAAAATCGAAGTAAAAGGTTTTTTTTAAAAAACCTATGCAATTTTAAAGTTTTGTGGAATCTGTAATATTTCTAAAATTCTGTGTTCTGTGACAAAGATTCTGTGATGAAAATTTGCTCAAAATTCTTTGTAATTATAGATTTTCTGTGATTTCGGCAACCTTGATTAACACGTTATTTGAGAGAAATATTTCAAGTCCTTCATGTAGATAGCGAATTTAATATCGTTTTAAAAAACCTTTGTGCATTAACAAAGATATTTCAAATTTGTTTAAAAAATTTGAAACTCAAGAAAATTTCCATCATTGTATACTTGACTAGTTAAGTTTAAAAAGATGGCGTGTAGAAGGCAATTGAACTTAGATTCTGTGAAAAAAATTAAGATTTATAATCATCTAGAATCTAGAAGAAACTTAAACAATACGTTCATCATATAAACTAAAAATATTTTATTGGTTGAACATGCTTCAAGAACAATTAATTGATCCGAATCTTCTTGTAACTTCAGGACTTTTTAGTATTGTCTAATGTAAACTCTGAAAAATGCTTATTTCGAGGTAAATGACCTATTCGGTTTTTTTGTGTTGTGCTGCTTATTTTGAGAAAAAAAAACTTATCATAAAAAGGATAAAGTTTGTTTTTTTTACAGTGTTAGTCTGTAAATTTTTTTAAAGTTTTCTTTGAAAAAAAGCGGGACATTTTGAGGAAAAAGCGGAACGGCGGGACATTCAACAAAAAAGTGGGACATATCCCGCTTTTGCGGGACGGATGGCAATATAAGTAGATCAGGTTTGCAACACTGCGCACATCAATTTTATTTGAAATTTATAGGTGCGATCATGTGAACATCATTAAGAAATGAAAGCTAATTCTGTTAAATATTTATTCGTAAAGGCGTTGAAATGTGTTTCTGAATCATTTTAATATTTAATTGCAAAGGAAAGGAAAAATAAATTAATTGACACTAGAGTGCCTAAATCTGCCGACTTATGATAAGATAAATTAGATCACAGGCCGAGCACAAAGTCCACTGCAAAATTTGGGAGATCAGACCACGGAATTAGATGGCGCAACAGTTACATTAAATTTGTATGGAGTTATGAGATATTTTTCTTGGAGAAACATGAAATCCCAATTGTGCACCAATTTCTGAAGTCCCTATCGGGTGATTTGTTTCCATTATAGTCATTCACAAAGCTTCCGTTATAACAAACAGTTTATCAAAAGGTCCCATTTCGATAAAGGTTGTTGTAAAAAAAGATATTGAGTTCCAAAAATAAGCTTTTGGTCAATGGATGGGTCAATTACAAAAAATACATGAATGATCGTTAACCGACGCTTATATACCTGTTTTGAAGCTTAATAACTGTTTTACGATAACTCTTATCGAAATGCATTCCTCAGATTAAATATTTTCATGATTTAAGCTTTCAAACATTGAATATTTAAAAAAAAATCGGTTAATAAGGACCAACATTATCGGTAAAAGACTGTTAAAAAGGTTTTTTGTTCATCCCGAACAAATTCCGCTCCATTCTATACAAACTTAAGGTTTGTTGCGAGACCCCTTTCCGTAGTATAATCTGGCCCTAATTTTGGACGGGACCCTGTGATAGTACACTCATATTTTAATTTTGAATGTTGGTTAATCGCCGCGATGTATTGTTGTTGAATTTAATCGACGTTTTTCGGCGAGTTTTACAAATTAAAAACTGTTTTTTACCAGTTGTCCAGACGTTTCGAGCTACTTTGGCGTTCGCTCCTCTTCAGTGGACACTAAAATATATTTTAAATTACAATTTAATACTACAATTACAATTTTTGATTTCAAACTTACAAATTACTGGCTTTCGTCCATACTAATTTGTTCTGGCTCAGTTAGTTTTGGTTTTCGTTTACATTTGTGTGTCAGTGTCTGTGTTAATTTGGAAATGACGGGGTCGTATGCTGTTTTAAAATTACATGAATCTCGTTGTCTGTTTACAACATTGTTGTCCCCTCTTAGTTTTATGTAAAAAGTTTCTGTAGTTATTCTTGCGTTGTATCCTGCTACTCTTTCTAAAATGTTGGTGTTTTCAAAATCAAAAACATGACCAGTTTCTAAGCTGTGTTGTGCTAAACCAGTGCTCATTTGTTTCGTTGATACATTTGTTTTATGTTGTTTGATTCGTTTTTCTAAAAACTGGCTAGTTTCACCAACGTATGATTTCTTACACTTTCCACATTTTATTTCGTAGACCACATTAATGTTTTTATTTTTTGGAATTTTATCTTTTGTTTTTGTGAAAATTACGTTTTTTATTTTGTCTAATGGCTGGAAGGCAACATTAATATCAAATTGCCTTAGATATCTGGCTAGTTTTTCTCCTAAGCCGGCACAGTATGGTCTTCCCAAAACTCACAAAGAAGGTAGACCACTTCGCTTGATAGTTTCAACAATTGGCACTGCTACCTACAAAATAGCCAAATATTTAGCAGGAATATTGAATAAAATCGCCGGTAAAACCGACCATCATATCAACAACAGCTTCGAGTTTGTTGATGAAATGAGAAGAATTTTTCTTCCCCCGGAGACGGTTTTATTCTCGTTGGATGTTGTTTCCCTTTTTACAAATGTGCCTGTCGATTTTGCCATGGAAACTATTGAACACCGTTGGGATGAAATAAAACAACATACACTTATTGAAAAATGTAGTTTTTTACAACTATTGGACCTGGTGCTAAAATCTACATTTTTTCAATACAACGGAAAATTTTACGCCCAGAAGTTTGGAGTCCCAATGGGCTCACCACTGAGTCCTGTGGTTGCTTCAATAGCTCTCGAACGGATCGAGCAGTCTGCGCTTGCTAAGCTGCGAGGAAAGGGAATCGCGCTGGTGTTTTTCAAGCGATACGTCGACGATTGCTTGGTCGCTGCCAAAAACGAGCAACAAATGGAAATTTTGAACACGTTCAACAGTTTTCATCAGAGGCTTCAATTCACCATCGAGCACGAGACTGATGGTAGAATTAAGTTCCTAGACACAATTTTGCGCCGAGAGGAGGATGTTATCACGACAGAATGGTTCCCGAAGGATGAAGAAGGACGCTATCTTGATTTTAATTCATTAAGCCCTTTTTCACACAAAAAGAACACAGTTGTAGCACTAGTAGACAGAGCAATAAGACTCACACACACTGTTTACAGGGAAAAAACATTGAGTACAGTTAACAAAATTCTAAAACTTAATAACTATCCAAGGAATTTAGTTTCTAATATTATAAAAGAAAGAACACATCAAATTTATAATAGCCTAAGTGTTACGAATAAGATTATGAATAATTTTGCAACCATCCCCTACTGTGCCGGCTTAGGAGAAAAACTAGCCAGATATCTAAGGCAATTTGATATTAATGTTGCTTTCCAGCCATTAGACAAAATAAAAAACGTAATTTTCACAAAAACAAAAGATAAAATTCCAAAAAATAAAAACATTAATGTGGTCTACGAAATAAAATGTGGAAAGTGTAAGAAATCATACGTTGGTGAAGCCAGTTTTTAGAAAAACGAATCAAACAACATAAAACAAATGTATCAACGAAACAAATGAGCACTGGTTTAGCACAACACAGCTTAGAAACTGGTCATGTTTTTGATTTTGAAAACACCAACATTTTAGAAAGAGTAGCAGGATACAACGCAAGAATAACTACAGAAACTTTTTACATAAAACTAAGAGGGGACAACAATGTTGTAAACAGACAACGAGATTCATGTAATTTTAAAACAGCATACGACCCCGTCATTTCCAAATTAACACAGACACTGACACACAAATGTAAACGAAAACCAAAACTAACTGAGCCAGAACAAATTAGTATGGACGAAAGCCAGTAATTTGTAAGTTTGAAATCAAAAATTGTAATTGTAGTATTAAATTGTAATTTAAAATATATTTTAGTGTCCACTGAAGAGGAGCGAACGCCAAAGTAGCTCGAAACGTCTGGACAACTGGTAAAAAACAGTTTTTAATTTGTAAAACTCGCCGAAAAACGTCGATTAAATTCAACAACATATTTTAATTTTGTTATTCAGTTATAAGTCATTTCGTGGGATTTAATGTGAATACGTGGTTCAATTTGGATTTTCTAGTAACATTTTTTGAGGTGGAAGTTTCAATAAATGACACTTTTTTGAAATAATTTTATGAGAACTTTATTTTCCTTCAAAGTCTTATGAATTTGTTCGAAAGAAAATGTTTATCTATAAATTTGCCATGTTCAAAGATTTTTTGAATCTCATTACATTTATTCCATAGATACTTAGTTATTTTGTTTGAACATAATGCCATCAAGTAATAGAAGCTATTAGCGCGCTTTTTTCATTCTTATATATAAGAACTTGATCTTTTTGATTTTTTTTTTCAAACCTCAGATTTTTATTCAAATCAGAGATCACTACCTGCTGTTTGATTCACAAACATCCTTTAAAAAATCGATGAAGATCTCATGTATATTCTCAAATCAAGTGTTCAACAATCGCAAATTTATATTTTTTAGTTGAGACGTTTTAAAATAACCGCGTTTATGCGAAAAAATTATGATTCTTTATTCGTTAAAAACTTGATAATTGAATTCATTCATTGAAGCGCATTGTTCTGTTAAACTTGTTTTGAAGAAATACTATAATAATCTATATATATAAAAATGAATTTCTGTCTGTCTGTCTGTCTGTTCCCTATAGACTCAGAAACTACTGAACCAATTTACGTGAAACTTGGCAGATGGGGTTATTGGAGGCAGGGGAAGGTTCCTATAATGGTTTGGGACCCCTCCCTCTCTCATGAAGGGGGGGAGGGGCCTTTCAAACAAAAGACAATTTTTAGCATAACTCGAGAACCAATCACGCAAATGGTATCGAATTTGGCATGGGGTGGTATTAGGGAACGGGGAATATTTCAATGAATATGAGGTACCCCTCCGTCCTCTCAGTAGG
Source organism: Uranotaenia lowii (assembly GCF_029784155.1). Lineage (NCBI taxonomy): Eukaryota > Metazoa > Arthropoda > Insecta > Diptera > Culicidae > Uranotaenia > Uranotaenia lowii. The sequence goes on from NC_073691.1 coordinate 39,932,089, forward strand.
GTGATAGGAAGGGGGGAGGGGGGCTACGTTACAATTTTTCATATAACTCGAAAACTAATCAAGATATCGGAACCAAATTTGGCATGGGAAGGTATGTTGATACGAAAAATATTTCAATGTTTATTTAAGACCCCTCCCTCTTTGCAGTTGAAAGGGGGAGGGGCCTCTTTCATATTTTTTTTTCATAACTCAAAAACTAATAAAGCAAATGGAACCAAATTTGCCATGGGAAGGTATTTGAATACGAAAAATATTTCTATAATTATTTCAGGCCCCTCCATCGCTCCAGTAGGGAGATATAAAGGGGGAAGGGGTCCTCTTTTTAATTTTTTACATAACTCTAAAACTTATCAAGCAAATGGAACCAAATTAGGAATGGGCGGATATTTGGGAACGTGACATGTTCTAATGAATGTTTGAGACCCCTTCCTTTATCCAGCGAAGAGAAAGGAAAAAGGGAGGGAAGTTTCATACAGTTTTTAATGAAGAACTCAAGAACTACAACAGCAAATGGAACCAAATTTGGCATGGAACGATACTGGAGAGCTGATCGAGCAAATTGAACCATATTTGGCATGTGAGGATATTTGGAAACGAGAAATGTTTCTATTATAAATTGAATCCCCACCATTTTTCAGCGGAAAGATATAAAGGGAGAAAGGGGGGCTTCCATACAATTTTTTGGGCATAACTGGAGAATTAATAGAGCAAATGAAATAAAATTTGGTATCAAAAAGTATTCCAGCACAAAAAATAATTTTATGAATATTAAGTTCTCACCCTTCCATTCAATGGGGAGAACGGAAGTGGGATGGTACTTTCTTTCAAGTTTATGCATAAGTCAAGAATTTATAACGCAAATAAAACCAAATTTGGTATGGGTGGTATTTCAACACGAGAAATTTTTTCATGTCAATTAATACGTTTCTTGCAGTGGGATGACAGAATTGGAAATAACGGAAGGGAAGAGGAAAGCTTACATTTAACTTTTTTTTAAAAAAAAATCCGAGAAATGGACAAAACTTAACATGGAAAATCATTTTGGTATGATTTTATGATTATCTGACACACCATCCTTCTTTCAGTTAGTATGTACATAGGAGGAGAGAAGTGAGCCCAATACAATTTTGTTAGCATAGGTTCTCAGTTTATGCTAATGAAGCCAACAAATGGAAACAAAATTGGCATGGAAAGGTATTTGGCTACGAGATATTTTTCTACGATTGTTATAGACCTTCACGCTTTACAGAAAAAGGATTTAAGTCATATTTGTGTGGCAATCCGAAACTCCAACTGTAGCTCTCATTGTATAACGCTTGCTTTTGAATTATGTAATAATTTGGTTTAAAATATGACTAATAAAACAATAAAAATTTGAATAATTTCTGAAAACATCATTTATTTTTGAAGGGTGTAGCAAAGCACACCGGGTCAGCTAGTGTTGAAATAAAAAGTCATGAACGTTTACGACAAAAAGTAAAACAATTTTAGTGTCGTCATAACGCATTCTTTACCCGGGTGCTACTCACAACCTTCTGAAACGATTTTCATTCTGAAAAATGCATTGAATTCTTCTCAAAAAAATTAAAGAGATCTCCAATTTTCGACAGCATGTGACGTTTAAAGGAATCATGAACTGAAAAATAATAGAATTTTCGTGACGACACAACGCAGTACCTTCATTAGCGATTCTAGAGCGTGAAGTTACTGTGATTATTTGAAATCTAACATTATGCTCAAAAAATGGCTTTTTTACAATAATTTTTTTTATACGGCTTGTTTTTTGACAAAGTTATGTTTCAAATAAAGAATAATTGTTAAAATCAGTTTATTTCGTACTAAAATTTTCAAATTAAAACGTCAACATACTCCATTCCGAAAAAAGGTTACTAAAATTCTTACGATGGAAAATGAAGCTCAAGAGATAAACTTTCAAATGCTGGGCTAATTATGTTTGAATAATGAAAAATAAAATTCGGTTCTCCAGTTGCAGGGCGCTTGGATTGGGTCTTATACATTTAGTTTTAAATTTATCGAAAAAAAGTCCTGGCAATATATTAGCAAGTTTTTGAAATCCGGGCAACTTGGCCGGACTGTTACTTTTTCAAGTTTTGTTTTAAATATCCGGGCAAACCCGGATAAAACCGGGTAATCTGGAAACTTTATTTTTAGAGTTTTGAAATGTTCTGACGAAATGATCTATATTAAAGTTTCTATCATTTGCAAAATTAATTAAAGGTTATCATAAATTTAGAGCTACCAGATGCAATGAGTTTGCACTGAAACTAAACATAGATCAGATTGAAATTTATTTTCTGATTTGAAGTGAGATCAAATATATACTTGCAATAGATTTTACTTACCACATTTTTAATTAGAATGTGAACTCTTGATTATGCTCCGTAAATTGGAATTTCCTTTGCATCTTTTGAGAACAAAAAATAAAAAAAAATTAAAATAATGACATTCTCCGAACAGTTTTTCGCTTTTTTGCATACACCATTTCACCTCATTCTCATGTTAATAAACTGCAAAAAATCGTTATACCTAAAAGAAAACTTTTTAGGACTATAGTCTATATTTGCGTCTTATAATTAGAAAAAAGTTGCAATTCAGCACACCGTTATATACAACCTATTCTTTGGGTTTGGTTAACAACTCATTGATTTTTCTATACGATCAATTTAGTTATCCTCGATTAACAATGCCAAATTTAACTTTGTGTCGCTTTTTTATGTTATTAACTAACTGTGATTTTGCTTACTTACTTTTATGCATTTCTCAAAAATTGACTATAATTTCTGAAGGCGCGCAACACCTGTGTCATAAACGAAAGTTAAGCCATGACAAGAAACTCGAACCACGCGTGATGGCAGCAAAAAGGTCACAAGTGTAATGATGTTCCTGAAGTAAAGACAAAAATCCGACCTAGCAGCTTCAGACATTACTTTTTAGCGGGAATTCAAGAAGATCGCCTGTCGAAAGTTGCCAACGACTCACATTCCTGCTTACTACGGCCAGCAGGCAGCATCCATAAAACAGACTAACACCGCGCAAAGTTACTGCAGAAAATTTCCTGCACTTCCGGTTTTGGAACCAAAAATGGTGTTAGAGCGTGTATAAGTCTTTTTTTTTATTAAAAAAAATCGATCAGTGTCTCAAATTTTTTAATTTCGTTTTTAGTTTTCTTTTTGGCTTGATAACACTTTTTTGTAAATTTTCAACTCAGTTTTGGAAAAGATTTTAATTTTAAATTGACACACCCGAATCCAACAGCCGAAAAGCGTAGAAACATATCTTATGAGGCATGGTTTTAGGTTTTCCCATCTTCTTTCATGTGCTGCAAAACCTCGGACAAGACGACGATGCTCAGAGTCGCTGCCTCTATTCCGGATGGATCCTAACTACATACATGACGCAAAGTTTTCGCAAGTTTATGGTGCACTGATATGTCCCCGTAAATCTTGTTAGAATGTCACTTTTAACTAAGCGTCGTCGTCGTCGTCCTAGGCTCCAAAGATGTCCTGAAGGAACTGCTCTGGTGCGTGTTCCTATGTAAGCTTGGCTTTGGAGATGCAGTTTCCGGTTCTTGTGGTTCCTTCTTGTTATTTTTTATGATATTTTAGAAAACCTCCTAGCCATGCGAGGATAAGCTTTGGTGTATGTGGCGAAAATTTAGCTTCCATTATACGGTGACAATAGCCTCGTGATAGAGAAACAGTTAATGATGTGGGAAAAATTTGCCAGATTATTATGTGGCTGGTGAAAAACGGAGGGTTATTTTATCAGTTTTATAGTTGAATGAAAATTGTTTTTTGGCTCAGTTCGGGAGCTTTGAACTGGCGCAAGTTATTTGATGCTGGGCCAAATTTGGCCATTATGGTTTTCAACCAGATTGAAATATTGAATTTGTTTTAAATTTTGACAAAATATTAATTGGAAATACTTATGTACAAATTGAACTTCCTAATAAATAATTTCACATTATGAGAATTGTTATATTAAAATCCCTCAAATCATATTAATTTGTACGCATTTGTATGCCTTTGGATTCTCAAAGATTTTTGTTGCAACAAAAATCAAAGAATTTACTTTCTTCGGGATCAATACTTAGGGTCAGGATCTAGATCAAGATCCACGATAAAAGATCACAACCCGGAATCAGGATTCAAGACATTCAAAGAGCTAATCTTTTTCCCGAAGCCGATGGTGGACTAGGAAATGTGTTGAAAAAAAAAACAACAAAGAAAGTGAAAAATAGCGATAAATTTCCTGAAGCAATTTAAGAAACTGTAACGCCCAGTATTTATTTATAAATAGTGAGGGCAAATGAGGGATTACCCTCAATAAATAAATCGTTAAAAAAAGGATCCAAGACCCTGGATTAAAATTAAGATAAGTATCTATGGTTAAGCTTTAAAACTCTGTTTGGGGTCCAGGATCAGGAATCTTTATTCAATATCCATAGTTAGTCAGCATAAAAAAATCGTGAGTATAGGAAACTCTAAAAATTTTTTTGGTCTAATTAAAAAACTTTTGTAGAGGTGATTTTGGAAGTGCCAACTGCTATTAATCGTCATGATCGATTGTTTCTGAATTTTCAAATGTATCGAGTTGCAACACATGAATTTTAAAAATAAAATACGATTCCCTGTTCAATCGTTGCTGTGAATTTATAATGCCATTCAACCACCAATATTCAGGAACCTCAAATGCAGTCATTTTTGTTTTGAACAAATTAATTTTACCACCGTTTTGGTCATTGGAGCTTGTATTCGAAGCTTTACATATGTACCTTAAACTGGTGTAACTTTGATCCCTTTTTTCGTTCATTTTTGAATATTTTGGAAGGGTTTGCTTTTTCGTAATACCTAAAATTTTTAAAACACTTACTAAGGTTCTACACAACTTACTTACTTCAACTTACTTCACAAATACTTCGATAGCAACCTTCTAACTCTAAACTTATCGAAAACCAAGTACATGATCTTTCGCTCGTCCAGAAGAGTTATCACCAGCAGTTATCACCTTTTTTTCGCAAATTCTTCAATTGAAAAAGTTGACAACTTTAAATTCTTGGGTTTGACACTGGATGAAACACTTTCCTGGAGTCCTCATATAAACAACATAATCACAAAAACCTCGTCCTTGAGTGGCATTCTATGGAGAGTCAGGAATTTTGAACCGCGTCATGTTCTAATGAAATTTTACTTTGCATTCATTCATTCCCAGTTTAACTACCTTATAGCAGTGTGGGGGAGGGCATCTTTGTCACTTCTTGCCCGGTTGCAGACATTACAGAATCGTTGTATGAAAACTATCTTCAAACTACCTTTCCTCTATCCAACTTCATTACTTTATTCAAGTACATCTCATAATGTTTTGCCATTATCTAAACTGTGCAGCTTGCAAACATTAATGTACGTGTTCGATAATTTAAACTCCACAGATAATAACCGTAATTTATTGTTTTTTTCGAATTACTCGTCAGTCGAATCATTTGCTTCAAAGTCGCGGTTCAACATCTTTCGGTCAACGTAGAATCTCCTACATTGGACCATTACCTTACAACAGTCTTCCAGAAGTCTTTAAAAGCACTAACAACCGTAGCTCTTTCAAAACCAAACTCATTTGTCACCTCAAAGGAATACTCTAGTCAATAACCAAATCACCTTGCCAGTTTTTTTTGCTTATTAGTCAATAATTTTATTTTTAATCTGTTAATTTTAATTTGGTAGTGAAACATTTAGTAGTAAAACATTCTTTTTTTAATTTTTCTTTTGTAAAGCATTAGTTTAATAGATTCTTGTTTAATTTTTGTTGTTTTGTTAAATAAAATGGATCTCTTAAAAGGAAATCATTTTCCGTTGAGATTCATGTCTAAATTTAGTTTATCGTATCGTACCCTTTCCCCGCACAATGCAAATATTTTTTTGAGTTCTCAGCATGAGTAAATTTTGCTCGCGTTAAGTTGTTGTTGATAATTGTTTTTTGCTGTCAGGCATGCTGAGAAAAGAAAGCGTCCATTATCAGGGGGCTCAAACGAGCCTCTTGGTATGGGGGAGTGTGGTGGGCCGCTTTATTTAAAAAAAAAAGGTGAGATATTATAAAACATGATAATTGGTTGCAGTGAATTCAAACGACATGGGTGGTTATAATTTAATGTTTGTTACAAAACCAGATTTCGGTTTTCGGAGAAACTTTGATCACTATGGTTTTCACGTACTTCAACATCTTCAAAATTATTGTTATGGTGCCATTTAGCACATTAATAACAGTAATTTTTGCTAGGACTGAACTGATTTTTTAACGTTTTTTTCAAAAACATTTATAGTCAAAAGATGGACAATGTTACTGCATACAGCTAGGGGTAAAAATCATAAATATTTTCCAATTTTTTTTTGCCTCAGAGCTTATTTGTTTCAGTACCCTGAGTGATATTTTTTAAATTTATTATCTTACTCGAAAACTTATTTATTTAGAAAAATTATTCTCGAAAGGAAGAACGAAAAGCATTTTATGAAAAATTGTACACAATCATGGCCGTAGGAAGGGGGCCGGTATTTTGTGGTTAAACCCTCCCCAAAATATTTCAACAAACTGTTCTTCTCTAAACTCAAAATTTCAAATCCTTAATCAAAATTTGATGAATTACTATAGACTATTCCTTAAAAGAAAAAAATGAGTAACCATCTCGATTCATAACTTTGGCCAAAACCTCAAAATCGAGTCCCATTTTCGCCATTCTACTACAGATTTTCAAAAGAAAATTATCACTTATTGATAGATGTTTGAAGACTGTACTAAAAAAATGCTATCAAGAAGTTGGTGCAGTCATTCCGAAAACTCATAATTCTGGAATATTGAAAGAAAATATTTAAAATGACACATCATTTTTAAGATTTGGATTTGAATTTTTACTTTTAATTCTTTTGCAGAATTGAAACTTATAAAAGCTCCATAATGGTGATCTAGAATTGAAATATCAAAATTTCGCCCTTTGGAATTTTCATTCAGATTCACTAGTTCAGTTACGAAAAAAAATAGAAGGACGAATTTATAAAGAATATCAAAGAGACATAAAGAGAGTTTATGATGCTCTGTCTGTAATTTGTAGACATTTTGATAATAATCATCCGCATCGATTCACAGATGAGTGTTCATATTTACCCCTTAGTTTTCGTCCTAAGGGGATATTATGAACACAAGTTCTTTTGCATTTCCCTACATTTCCAATGCTTTTTAATGGTCAAATGTTTTTTTTCATCAACTTTGGGGCCGTTCACTAATACCCTAAGCATTTCCAGACCCCTTTTCCCCTCCTCTCCTTGTAAGAAATAGTAAGATTTCCTATAAACTCCCCCTTTCCTTCCTCCTGTAAGATCTTAACACATTAAGAACCGTGAAGAAATCTTAGACGGAAAACATCAATACTCGGCATTCTTTATCCCAAAATCTACTGGACGAAATTCAACAAATTAATCATCTTTGAATTACCCAATGCTTTGTGTTTAGTTTTTGAGAATAAAGTTTCTGTAGTATCCAGAATTATACAAGTTGTTTTATAGCAATCGAGCTAATCCCTTTGAGTTCCATTCGGGAGAATGGAAAGATGAGTGAAGCACTCTTGCGAGTGCCTTTTGTAGCTCGTTGTCAAATTGGAATAAACAGGTCACTTCTATTCGTGACTATAACCTAACTAGTTGTCTTTAGTGCCTTATCCGAGCCCTCCCGTTTGGCTATTTCTTATAAGTACTAGCGTGGTTCTATATTGGTTCCTCTTGGTTAAGTCCGGTTTTGCTGGACATAATAACTGGCGACGATTCGGGATTAAGTTCTAGCGGAGAGCTGGTTGGAAAGTGCACTTGGAATTTTTTTTCCGCAGTAACGAAACGTGTTTTTTTCGACGGTTTTGTAAGTAATTTTACCTAAGTGATCTGGAAAGTGGATTATACGCTTTTTCTAGATTTTTTTAATTGTGCGCAGTGTAATTTAGGTTGCAGCAAAACTCAAATTGCTAATGCACGTTTTTTTTTTGTTCTTCAAAAGAGCATTGTGTTTTAGAGCACCGCCATTTTGGCTTTTGTTCTAGAGTATAATTGTTATCTTTCCACAGCGCGTTTTAATCGCCATTTTGTTCGGCAGTAGCAAACGCTTGAATCATTGGTTAGTGAGACACCAAGTTTTGTGAGTGAGACACCAAGGTGAGCTGACAGTGAGCATTTCCGAGTCATTCACCAGTGAGATTTTTGTGTGTTAAAAAAAAAAAAGCACGAGAATCTCACAAGCATAGAATTGCTTCGAATTTACAGTCGAGAGGAAACTGCTGGTGTGCTGCTGGTGTTGTATCCCGTGGAGTTGTTGCTGTTGGGGTACTGTTTGAAGCTGCTGTTGTTGTATTCTGTGGAGTTGCTGCTGTTGAGGGGACAGCTTGTAGAAACTGCAACTCAGAGTTGTTTTTTACGCTGTTGGATTTTGACTGGATTTAGTTTTGCATTCGAGTTGGTTGGACGACTGCTGTTTTTTCAGTACAGGTACGTGATTTGTTTTCTATTCTTTATTGAGTTTATTTATTGACGAGTGCAAAACATTGATATTTATTTTTTTATATATATTTTTTTCCCCTTTTCACCGCGCTGTTGGTTTTGTACATTTATCTTGTTAAGGATGTCTTTGGCTGCTACGATGGAGCCTTATATACCAGGATCAATTCCTTTTAAACAGTATGTGGAACAGTTACAGTGGATTTTTATTCATAACAATTATAAAGAGGATCGTTTCAAATCTTCTTTCTTGGCTGTCTGTGGGCAAGCTGTATATTCTAAAATTAAATTAATTTTTGCGGGCCAAGCCATACAAGATTTAACATACAAGCAAATTATAGACGAGTTAACTAAATGTTATGATAATACGAGCTCGGACGTAGCTCAAAGTTTTGATTTTTGGTTGCGTCGACAGCAAGAGGGGGAAAGGAATGTTGATTTTGTGCTTGATGTAAAGTACATGGCGGAACAATGTAATTTTGGCGAAGGGAAAGAGCGGAATATTCGAGACCTTTTATTGATCGGGGTAAGAGATGACGAGATTCGCAAAAGATTTTTTAATGAGGAAAATTTGACGGCAGCGAAGGCGGAACAGATAGTGGTGAACCAGGAATTGGCTGAAGACAGAGCAAAGCATTTGAACAGTCGTTTAGACAATCGTGGTAGTTTGGTAGCTAGATTGGGCCGCAGAATATCTAGATCACCTCCTAAATCAAAATATAGATCTAGTCACAGTAATAGTCGAGATCGTAGGTCATTTCGTGATCGGAGTGACAGTAGACTAGATAATCGAAGAAATAGTAAACCTCAGTACGTATGTTCATTTTGTGATAAGCCGGGCCACACAAGAAAATTTTGTTACCGTCTTAGGCGTAGAAGTCCACGTAAACGACAGTCGGTGGTAAACTTTTGTGACTCCCCTAAAGCATCAAGTTCTTCTGGTCTATTCAAGCGTCTCAAAAAGGATCTAGATGAAAGCGATGATGATATTTCCTGCATGATGGTATCATCCATTAACCGCATTAATGAGCCATGTTATACTGAGGTCTTAATTGAAAATAAACGGTTAAAAATGGAAATAGACTGTGGTTCCGGAGAATCAGTAATTTCAGAAAAGTTATACAAAAATATTTTCGGAATATTCGACCTGCAGGAGTGTAATCAGCGTTTGGTCGTAATTGACGGAAAAAAACTGAAAATTCTAGGAAAGATTCGAGTAACTGCACAGCTTAATGGAATTCGCAAGCAGCTTTTCCTGGTGGTCCTTTCCTGCGAAAACGATTTCATTCCACTCATGGGAAGATCTTGGTTGGATTTGTTCTACGATGGCTGGAGAGACACTTTTTCAAGATTTACAGTTGGATATTCAAACGCGATTAAGGAAGAATTTACTGTTGGTGAAATAAAAAGTAAGTTTCCTTCGGTATTTGATAAAGATTTTTCCAAACCCATTCAGGGGTTCGTTGGCGATCTGGTTTTAAAAGATAATAACCCGATTTTTAAGAAAGCTTATAACGTTCCACTACGGTTGAGACAGAAAGTAATAGATTATCTGGATGAGTTGGAAAATGATGGTGTTATTGAGCCAATTGAAGCTAGCGAATGGGCTTCTCCGGTGATAGTAGTAGTTAAAAAAGACCAAGGTATTCGTTTAGTTATTGACTGCAAGGTCTCTATTAATAAGGTCATCGTACCGAATACATACCCATTACCATTACCTCAAGATCTTTTCGCTACACTTTCTGGGTCAAAGGTATTTTGTTCTTTGGATTTGGCAGGTGCTTACACACAACTGCTTCTTTCGAAACGTTCAAAAAAAATAATGGTAATAAATACTATAAAAGGGCTTTATGTTTACAAAAGATTACCACAAGGAGCGTCATCCAGCGCAGCAATTTTTCAGAAAGTCATTGATCAGGTACTTCGGGGTTTGAAAAGTGTCGTATGTTATTTGGATGATATTTTGATTTCGGGAACAAATTTGGAAGAATGCAAGATGAACCTTTTTTTAGTCTTGGAAAGATTAGCCAAGGCAAATATAAAGGTTAACTTAAAAAAATGCAAATTTTTCGTTAACAGTTTACCATTTTTGGGGCATGTTTTGACGGATAGAGGCCTTCTTCCATGTTCCGATAAAATTCGTACAATTAGAGAAGCAAAGGCTCCAGAAAATATAACAGAGCTGAAAGCTTTTCTAGGTTTAGTTTCTTATTATTCAAAATTCATACCAAATCTTTCAAGCCGTATCAGCTGCTTATACAGACTTTTAAAGAAAAACGTAAAATTTATCTGGTCTGAAGAATGTAAAAAAGTTTTTAACGATTGTAAACAGTTCTTACTGAAGCCTAAGTTATTAGAGTATTTTGACCCTGATAAACCTGTTGTTGTGGTTACGGATGCCTGCATTTACGGACTTGGTGGTGTTATTGCTCATGAGATCAAAGGAGAAGAACGACCCATCAGTTTTACTTCCTTTTCGTTAAATAATGCTCAAAAAAATTATCCAATTCTTCATTTAGAAGCTCTTGCGGTAGTTAGCACTGTGAAAAAGTTCCACAAATTTTTATATGGGAAAAAATTTACAATCTATACAGACCATAAGCCTTTAATAGGTATTTTAGGCAAGGAAGGAAGAAATACCATGGCAGTTACTAGGCTCCAAAGATACGTCATGGAACTATCCATATATGATTATGAGATCATTTACAGGCCATCCACTAAAATGGGAAACGCAGATTTCTGCTCTAGATTCCCTCTTGCAGAAGAGGTACCTGAGGAGTTAGCAAAAGAATATGTCAAGAGTTTGAATTTTTCTGACAGTTTTCCTATCGACTATAAAGAGATTGCCAAGGAATCCAGCAAGGACGAATTTATTCTCACGATAATACATTATTTAAAAAACAGATGGCCTGAACGAATTGACAAAAAGTTTCGTGACGTTTACTCCTTGCATCATGATCTGGAAATAGTAGAAGGTTGCGTATTATTCCAGGACAGAGTAATAATTCCTTCCAGTTTAAAACAAAAAATGCTGAAGATGCTACACACAAACCATTCTGGAATGAGCAAAATAAAGCAACTGGCAAGGAGAACGGTGTATTGGTTCGGTTTGAATAAGGACATCGAGGATTACGTGAAATCATGCAGAATTTGTATGGAAATGACGCCAATTAGAAAAACCGTGGAGTATTCGAAGTGGACACCTACACATAAGCCGTTTTCCCGGATCCATGCAGATTTCTTCCATTTTCAACAAAAGACCTTTTTACTAGTTGTTGACAGTTTCAGTAAGTGGATAGAATTGGAGCACATGAAATTCGGAACGGATGGTAAAAAAGTTATAAGTATTTTACTAAGAATATTTTCGAGATATGGGTTACCAGAAGTGATGGTTACAGACGGTGGTCCACCTTTTAATTCAGAGTATTTTGTGAAATTTTTAGAAAAACAAGGAATTAAAATTTTAAAGAGTCCACCATACCATCCGGAAAGCAACGGGCAGGCAGAGAGGATGGTGCGTTCAGTTAAAAACGTTTTAAAGAAATTTCTCCTCGATCCTGAAACAAAAAGATTAGATGTTGAAGATCAAGTTTCATACTTTTTAATCAATTACAGAAATACTTGTCTAGAACCCGATAGTGTTTTTCCTTCTGAACGGTTATTTGCTTTCAAACCTAAAACACTTTTAGATCTAATCAATCCTAAGAATAGCTTTAAAAATAACCTAACAAAATCAAATGATGAGCATAACAATGCTGTTGTTCAACATAAGCTGCCTAAGGTAGATGATCCTTTTCTGAAAGTGAAGAATGGAAATCTGATTTACTATCATAATCCTAAACCTACAGATATAAAAAAATGGTTACCTGCAACTTTTCTAAAATGGCTTTCTCCTACAATTTCACAGATTTTGGTCGGCGGTCGGGCAATTTCAGCCCATAAACAACAGCTTAAAATCGTCCCCAACTCTCATCACAATGCTACACGAAGGATCGTTTTCGAAGATTGCAATGATTTTGGATTGTCCCATGAAAATACTGGTACATCAGTTTCCGTTCAAAAAACTTTACCCAGCAGTACCGACAGTGAAAGCAATGGTTCCAGCAAAAGGAGGAGGGATAACGCCGATGATTCTGAAGACGATTTCTACGGATTCCCCTCAGAATCTTTTATTTTTGCGGAGGAAGATGACTTGGCAGCCCCTACGCGTCATGAAAAGAATGTGCCGAAAAGGAAATCGAGTAGAATCGCAAAGAAAAAGAAGATAAATGATTTTTTATATTATTGAAACAGAATGAATCTAAGCATGTATAAGTTCAAAATGCGTTCTGAAAATGAATTATATACCTAATTGTAAAGAAAAAAAAAAATACAAATTTAAGTTTGTTAGCTACACATAGTTTGCTCCTAAGGGATGAGGAGTTGTAGTATCCAGAATTATACAAGTTGTTTTATAGCAATCGAGCTAATCCCTTTGAGTTCCATTCGGGAGAATGGAAAGATGAGTGAAGCACTCTTGCGAGTGCCTTTTGTAGCTCGTTGTCAAATTGGAATAAACAGGTCACTTCTATTCGTGACTATAACCTAACTAGTTGTCTTTAGTGCCTTATCCGAGCCCTCCCGTTTGGCTATTTCTTATAAGTACTAGCGTGGTTCTATATTGGTTCCTCTTGGTTAAGTCCGGTTTTGCTGGACATAATAGTTTCATGATAAAATAAGTTCCGCAATTTGTAAAGTTTTAAATTTATGAGAAATGGGTTTTTTTTTCCTAAAAATGAGATTAGGATTTAGAAAAAAAGCAATGCAGTTTCTTTTCTGTCTTTGGAAAAAGTTTTGAACACAATTTTATCGGAACTGAAAATAAAATTTCAAAAGCGAAATAAGTCAAAAAACAGAATTTTTGAAATAAAAAAAACTCATGCCGTAACAGTTTGATTTTTGCGAATGACAATGATCGTTACAATGATTTTTCTCAACCACAAGATGACTGAATCAAATTTAAAAAAGTCTTCATTTTGTTTTAAAAATTAGAGGTAAGAACTTGCTTTTGTTGATAGGAAAAAAGGCAGTCTATTTTTTTCCAATGTTTTATAAGATTAAGTGAGTAGTGTGTAGGGATAATTTTACCGGTAATACCGAAACCGAAATTCAGTTTCCCAGGAATAGTTTTCTTATACCGAAAAAAGGTTTACGCCCTTCCTAAACCGGTATTTTTGGTACTAATAAATAACAATGTTGTAAACTCTACTTGAATGTTTAGTTATCTTTAAATTACCTTTTTTAACAAAAGGTTTACAGCTTGGGCTTTATTTTAAAACCGCATGGAATTTAAATTATCATGCACCCTTAATCTTAAATGAAAAATGATCAACAATCAATTTTTTTGCAGTCTGATTTTTTTTACTTTCTTTGCTCAATGTTAACTTGTTTGAATATATTTTTTTATTTTGGTACAAAATGAATATCTTCTGGATGAAAAAAAATATGAACCCTTCAGTGAAAGTTTTCTCTTTCAGTTTGATGAGAAAAACTCCTGCAGTACCGTAAAACGGGGTAACTTTGATCACCGGGGTAACTTTGACCAACATTAAATTTGTCCACATTATCATGAATAACTCAGTCTATAGTTTGAATTCTTGAAAACTGTTTTCTACGTTTAAAAGTCTATTAATTGAGTATTAAATAGGCAAAATTTGGTTTGTATTCGAAATTGTAAAAATGTAATTACAAAATATTAAAATATCTATTTTTTCCAAGGCTCACAAACAAACAGTTCTTCTGATGATACCAAAAAGCATTTAGAAGCAAACGGGTCGTTGAATGTGAAAGAAAAACTTTTTTTCTTTGTATATGTATAGTTATAGTGCTATTTTTATAGTAATTTAATGATAAATTTTTGATATTTAAAAAATAAGGACATTTTTCAAGAGTAAGCCCGATTAAACGATTGGATAGGAACTCTATAAAATAATCAACTAAAAAAAATAAAAATGGAAATAATGGGAGGGCCTAGGGGAATGTGTAAAGGTAAAAATGCATTTGTATTTTGAAGCTAAAACTATTTAGCAGTTGTTACAATTTTTGCCCCTAAATGTATGCAGCATCATTGTTCTTTTTTAGATTATAAACGTTTTTAAAAGAAAACGTTGAAAAGCAAGGTAAAATTGATAAACTAGCATTTGTAAATATTATGAAGGTGTTTTGTATCCTTTATGATCAAAACCTCTAAACTAGAGACTGATCAATGTCACCCCAAAGCATAAAATTCTGAACAGAGACAAAATCGATTTTAAATTCAAATTTAAAGCAGGTTAATAAATTTCTGCTACCGTGTTTTACGTTAATAGGAATCCAGTACTGGTTTTAAAAATATGAAACATGCTTCATTCCTCTTAACAGGAGAAATAATCGAAAAATATAAAAAAAAGTGATCAATCTCACCCCGGATTACGGTACTTCAATTTTTTTTTTTGAGAGAATTGAGTTACCAATGTGAAATTCCGTAGAGGTGATAAAAAAATTATTAGTATAATTTTTTTTTTTCAAAACAGTTGATTATAAAGAATTGACAAGCCTTTCAAAAAGTGACTGTTCACTAATCCAAGAAGACTTTAATGAGTTGTTTTTGTGATAGTCGAATTTTCTGTATATGTATAGGTTTCAATTTCTTGTGATCTCGCACGTACGTGATAAACCCAATCCACGGAATTGAAACGAAGACTTAATGTTCGCTGCGCAGGATATTTCTTACGGATGTAAAAACTATCGATTATCCTAACTCGCCTAAAACTTCGCACATATGGAGAGGTCCTAGCTTATAAAAATGTTCTACAACGACATAAAAAAAACGGAAAAACCAACAAAGAAATTTGACTCCTGAACCAAAAGATAGAAAAAGTCAATAAAAAAAAACACAAAATAGCTATTTTGTTGCTTTACATCCAAGTTTTGATTATTTTAGTTTATTTTACAAGCTTTATACATGAATTGAAATGAGTTTATAGAATACATCCCATTGTCTAATGAATGATAATTATTTTCATTATTTGGTGTTGAATTGAATTGTTTTTAAACCATATAAAGCATATTGGAAAAGTTTCGGGGAAAATATGAAC
This sequence comes from Uranotaenia lowii, assembly GCF_029784155.1. Taxonomy (NCBI): domain Eukaryota; kingdom Metazoa; phylum Arthropoda; class Insecta; order Diptera; family Culicidae; genus Uranotaenia; species Uranotaenia lowii. The sequence continues at coordinate 39,947,747 of NC_073691.1, forward strand.
AGCGTTTGGGGTGATTATGAGAATAATTTTTTTTTGTAAAAAATCACCGTACACTGCTTACTATAGGTAAATGTAACATATAACTACTGTTACTTTTCAAAAATCTTATATGACGTTTGTTATCCGTGTTGATTATATATATGTATATTGCCTTGTGGTGATAGAATATGGGATCTGATTTATTTGGTTTTTTTTTTCAAGCATATGCAATGCAATTGCGATGGAAGGAAAATGCCGGTTAATAGATAGCTTGTTAATGCTGGTCCGACAGAGAATCTTATACCAATAATTCCACCTCAAGGAAGTTCATGATTGGAGAACAGTCTGATTTGTAAGGGTGATTTGAGTTATTGAACAGGAGTAACTTCTTTATTTGAACACTTACCTCTTAATCCTCGTGCCAAAATATAAAAAATGTTTAATTTCAAAAGTTTTTTTTTAATAATTTGAAATATTAAATCAAGAAAAAAAAATCCTAGCCTTCTCGATGCCCTAATCTGGCTTGGCAATAAAAACCATGTTCATAAATTCTCTTCAAGAAAACTCATCAAACGGGATGCTTCAATTATTCGTTTCTCTTCCTAAATTTGTTTGAATGGTCAATCTAAAAGATAAAAGAGGTAGCTTTCGGTCCATATCTCTCTCTCTCTGTTTCTGAAATTGAACCTTCACTTCTCGACATCTTCCAGCTGCTGGTAGCGGTTCCTCCCCATTCAAGGAACGACTATATTTTGGCAAGATACCGGTCATCCAGCTAAGTACCCGCTAAGATATGGAGCCCCCCAATGGGTTGGGTTGACGAGGTTGGTTTGTTCCTTGAAGATGGGAGAATAATGTTTATTCATTTGTAAGGTTAATTTCTTTTACAACTCCAACGCGTATAATGGGAGGATTTTTTACGACCGGTTCTCCGTCCCGCGATCTGGGAAACCGGAGCACCTCTTTAATCCTTCGGAGGCTCCATTCGCCACCATTCTGTGAATTGGACACCATGAAAGATGGCACGGTTGAGCTGGTCGTCGTCATTCCACTTTCCCCCTTTTTTTGAAACCAGAACGTTTAAAGAAGTCGTTTCGGTGAAAATTGGTCCTGGGAGAGAACGCCGCGCGGTGGAAATTTACAACCGGTGATTAGCGTTTGATAAGATGATTATCGAGAAAGTGTTTGGTGGTTGTAAGATAAATTTTATGTTTCTTTTTTCGGGTTGGTTGACCAGGAAAAAAAAACAAGTATAAATTTTAAAGAGTTTTTTGTAGTAGGAAGAAACGTCAAAAATTTAGAAGGTATTTTTCCTATCTAAGTAAATTTTTAAAATATTATTTTCAAGGTAGTTGAACTCGTTTTTTAAGGCTGTTTGATAAGTGGTTACTTTCCAAGTTTGGAACTTTATGATTCATTTATTTTAGTAAAAAAAAGTAATCGAATCTAAATGATTCCTGATAAAACATCGAACAAATTGACATGTTATCGAATTACCTTCAAGTGTCGAATTTTATATCTCTGTTGTTCCAGCCAGAACTTTTTAATACGCCCTTGAAAACTCTAAGGCAGCCTTCCCCAGCTTAGCCAGGGGTTTCTTCATCCTATCAGCAAAGTTTCATCGATGCCAAACAACTATCTTGTATATTTTATCACTTGCCGGGGTTGCAAAAGTTTTTATTATAGAACAACTATTGCCGTCACTTCCGGAAGCTATTGAAAAGTCCTTGCGCCATATAATTCCTTCCGGAGACTTTACCATTTTTTTTTGTTTTTTTTTCTGGTGTTATCTCACTTCTTCTGCCAAACGACGAAAGGGTTCGCCCGGTGCATACAAATCTGGGATGCAGCGAGAATATTGCCGCCGCCATCGGGTGTACGGGGTCAGCCGAAATCGCGAAAGGGGTTGCAACACTCTTTTCGGAGCAGTTACTACCTACTACAACTGACACGGATTCCGGCCACCACTTCCGGTTCGCTCTTGCATCCGTCCAAACTTGACTCGGCTTCAACGGGTTCTGGGGGTCTTTTTATTTTACGACCCAGCATAAAGTTGCATATTTTATAGCTCGCATTGGTCTCATAGCTCAATGTTCGACTATCATCTTCTTGTATCTGGGTGAAGGAGCGCGTCGATGGATGACGTTCTCTGATTTATACTATCATTGCAAAACAAACTATTTAAAAAATTCTGGTTACGGCGTTTGTTCCCTAACTCATTCAACATCTTATTCCATGAGATTTACTTGAATGAGAAAGTGCCAAGGCAGCTCTGTTCTAGTATTGGTGCATACTGGGACGACACAATCACAACAAATCTGTTGATTTACTAGGAAAGTTACCTTTTCCATTGAAAATTCGAAGGGAGAAAATTGATAGGTGGAGACAGTGGAGGCCAAGTTAGAAATAATCAAGCAAACAGTACAAAATTAGGCATGTGAGAGTTTAAAAGAAGAAATAATTATTTGAATGATTGTTTGAGACCCCTAAATCCTTTCATTGTAGAGATGTAGGGGAACATGCCCTATTATGCGCCACCTAAGCGAATCGCTGATTTTCCATGTATTCCACGTACAAATTGTGTTAAAAATGGGTGCAATCGTTGGAGAAAATTGTTTTCTACAAATGCGTATGATTTTTTATTACTCAAATTGCTAAAGTTGCTTCAAAAACATGATTTTTTAAAACCTTATTCAAAGCCACAGAACAAAACTGTGTTGCAAATACGCGCCGCTGTGTATTCAATACGCGCCTAGCAACCGAACACACCCGAAAGCAGCCGAAGACCGAAAACACACCAATACTTACAGACACTTTGACTGAGAAGAAAATCAAAATGGACTAATCAAAATTAGAAAAAAATAAAAGTAGATAGAAAAATATGATTTAAGACTTTTTTTCGTTTTCAATGAAAATTGGCCTTTTTGAAAAAATAATGCTATTTTCAGCCTACTGCGATTGGCGCGTTATAACGAACGCATGGGCCATGATAGAACATACCCATAAAAAGCATACCTTAGCGAGTTTAGTTTGATTTTTTAGCATTAAATCATAGTTTAGATTCTCCTCTATCGATGTGTCAGAAAATATTGTCTTATTCGTTTTTCTCTGCTTGGTGACACCTTATTGAAAGTGTTTTAAAACTTAGATCGAAATGAAGAAAAACCTAAATTGTGAAATTATCACGACACAGGGATATTTTAAGGAAAAATTCATACTTGCCATGAACAATAACAGCATTTAAAACAAATTGGTAATATTTTGCAGGCTTAAAATGTTTCAGATTCTTCAAAACAAGGGTGGCGCGTATTAGCTACATGGGGCGTTATATGAACTTTTCCCCTAAAGCGGGTGGGGGGTTTTCATACAATTTATTACACAATTCGAGATCATTCGGAACGAAACTTGGCATGCGAGGATATTTGTGTAAGAAGACTATTTGAGGCGATGACAAAATGGGAAAAATAGAGATAACCATCTAGAACGAATCCTTGACTGTCAATCATCATATGCTATATTAATCATAGTTTTATTTCACTATTTTGTTACGTTTAGATCTCGTTGAAAAAATCCTGCTTAAACTGAAATTTCCTTTTTGTTTGGAGCCAAAGGGGTATAAGTGCTGCACTGATACCCCTTTGCCTCCAAAGTCCATTAAACTGATGTAGGGGAACATGCCCTATTATGCGCCACCTAAGCGAATCGCTGATTTTCTATGTACTCCACGGACAAATTGTGTTGAAAATGGGTGCAATCGTTAAAAAAAGAGTTTTCTACAAATGCCTTTGATATTTTATTACGCAAATTGCTATAGTTGCTTCAAAAACTTGATTTTTAAAAACCATATTCAAAGCCACAGAACAAAACTGTGTTGCAAATACGCGCTGCTGTGTATTCAATATGCGCCTAGCAGCCGAACACACCCGAAAGCAGCCGAAGACCAAAAACACACCAATACTTACAGACACTTTGACTGAAAAGAAAATAAAAACGGACAAATCAAAATTTTGAAAAAAATAAAAAGTAGATTTTTTGGGCTGAATTAACGCTCAAAATATGGTTTTAGACTTTTTGTTCATTTTCAATGAAAATTGGCCTTTTTGAAAAATTAATGCTATTTTCAGCCTACTACGATTGGCGCGTTATAACGAGCGCATGGGCCGTGATAGAACATACCCATAAAAAGCATACCTTTGCGAGTTCAGTATGATTTTTTAGCATAAAATCATCCTCTATCGATGTGTCAGAAAATATTGTCTTATTTGTTTTTCTCTGCTTGGTGACACCTTATTGAAAGTGTTTTAAATTTAGATCAAAATGATGAAAACCCAAAATTGTGAAATTATCACGACACAGGGGCATTTTAGGAAAAATTCATACTTGCCGTGACCAGTCACAGCATTTAAAACAAATTGGTAATATTTTGCAGGCTCAAAATGTTTCAGATTCTTCAAAACAAAATTGGCGCGTATTAGCCACATGGGGCGTTATATGAACTTTTCCCCTACTTATACCCCTTTGCCACCAACCCTAACTTGATTTCAAGAAAGTAATGGTTTTTCATCGGGACCAAAAAATTTTAAAATGAATGTAATTTACTTTTCTTTTGAATAGCTGATGATGTTTAAAAATTTACCATCGACTGTGATTCATCTGATTGTATTTAGTGATAATTCTAGTAGAAAATAAAATTAATATATTTAATTATTTTTTCTATTTCGATAACCAATTAGTGGATCACAAATTCCTGATTCCTGGATATATGGAGTGTGTCACTGATTCAAGGTTTATAAAGTACAAAAATTCTTATCTAAGTTTGTGGCATATCGGCAAATTGAAAATCTAATTAGAGAGCAATTATGATAGACATGAAAATTGATAGGTGGAAAGGTCAAAGCTAGAGCGCTTTGGGTAGAAGAAACGAATAGATGGTGAAACTGTGAGCTTAGGGCATTGTTTTTATCGACAGCATGAAACTACTTGTGTGATTCTTTACCGCGCACCTGCTGGCTGTTTGTAGTAAGTGACGAAGAAGCCACATTGCTACCCACAACCAGCCCAGATGGGTCGAACACATGATATTGCGTCCGACCGGGCAAAAAAATCACACAAGCAGCGCTCACAAGTGCTGTTTTGATTGCTGAACCAATTCTATCGATGCGTGCTACTTGTTCAGGTACATCAGATGGTTGCTACTTATTGTTTTTCGCATATTATCCATCCGCTGCCTTACTTTTTCGCCAAGTGCCTCGTGTTGAATCGTGTTGGTATTTGTTTTCCCATTTCCCCCCTTCTTTTTTAGCCATTTGATTTTGTTATCTTATTTTGATCGCCGCTGGGATATATTCTTATCTAAGTTTGTGGCATATCGGCAAATTGAAAATCTAATTAGAGAGCAATTATGATAGACATGAAAATTGATAGGTGGAAAGGTCAAAGCTAGAGCGCTTTGGGTAGAAGAAACGAATAGATGGTGAAACTGTGAGCTTACAATAAGTAGCAACCATCTGATGTACCTGAACAAGTAGCACGCATCGATAGAATTGGTTCAGCAATCAAAACAGCACTTGTGAGCGCTGCTTGTGTGATTTTTTGCCCGGTCGGACGTAATATCATGTGTTCGACCCATCTGGGCTGGTTGTGGGTAGCAATGTGGCTTCTTCGTCACTTACTACAAACAGCCAGCAGGTGCGCGGTAAAGAATCACACAAGTAGTTTCATGCTGTCGATAAAAACAATGCCCTAAGCTCACAGTTTCACCATCTATTCGTTTCTTCTACCCAAAGCGCTCTAGCTTTGACCTTTCCACCTATCAATTTTCATGTCTATCATAATTGCTCTCTAATTAGATTTTCAATTTGCCGATATGCCACAAACTTAGATAAGAATATATCCCAGCGGCGATCAAAATAAGATAACAAAGTACAAAAAATGTATTTGTACGAGATAATTGGGTTAATATTGAAGCGCCTATCGTTAATTTACTGTAAAAAAACCAACTCAACCAACCAACGTTGTTTGGAGAGATTTACTAGAAGTTGCCAAGGTCGATCTTCAGCCATGAAATCTATTAACCTACTGTACCAGAGTATATTTCTCATCAAAACAGCAATTCAAAAACTAATTGATTCTTGTAGCAATGAATATTTATGGTTTCTTACCCATATCAACAAGATAAAAAAAACCTGGATGTGAAAATTTGTTAGTGGCAAAGGGGTACAAGTGAATTTATTTGGTGGCAAGGGGTTATAAGTGCATGTGTTTGGAGCCAAAGGGGTATAAGTGCCAAAATAAAAAAAAATATATGTCGCCTCAATAAACGTCAAATAAACATTGTTTTTTTGGGAAAATGTTGTAAAATGCTTTGTTTTTATTCAAGAAAATCATTCACATGAAAAAAATTCATAAAAAATATTTATGGAATTTACTGGAACACAACGAAGTTCAACTGCTTTTTTCTCGAAATCAGCTTTTATGCACTTATACCACTGACCACACTGACATGACACTTAGAACAAAAATTCAACCATTTTCTGTCTAATTTTTTGTTGTCAGATTTTGCAGGTTCGCAATACCGACGGCAGGTGGCGAACATGAAAAATTTGACAAAAAATGCCCTGTAGGAAAAAGGGTCCTGTTTAGCCCGATTTTATCGTAGAAATTGCGTGTTTTATTTTTAAAGTTGGGTGGCATTTCCTAACTGGGATAGCATTTCTTCAAATCGATCGATGCGCACTCTGGAATCGACATTGCGTACTGTTGGAAAAATTATCCAGAAAACGAAATCGAGTGTCCAGTCAGTATGGTCAGTGCTTATACCTCTTTGGCTCTAAGGGCCTCATTTTTAAGATGATTTAAGACCACTCCTTCCTTCCTTCCTTCCTTCCACTGTGGAGAAAGCAAAGTGTGAGGAGGTCTCCCATACAATTTAATGCATTATTCGATAGCTAATCATGCAGATCATACCAAACTACACATAGAAAAGTATTAAGCTACAATAAGTCAATATGTCATGTTTTTTTCGATGTTTGGAACCTAATCCCTGCATCCACAAGGGGAATGAGAAGAAGGGAGGGGGCCTCTCATATAGTTTTATGCATCACTCGCGAACTAATAGAACAAACGAAACTTAATTTGTCATTTCTAAAAGCACTGTTAAAATTGTTATTTTTCAATCATAATGAATTGTTGAATTTTATCTGTTTTAGGAGTTTATGATGAAAATGATGATAATGGGTAAAATTCAATAATGAAATGACTGAAAAATAAAGTCGCCATGTTTGAAATTGCAGGTTTGCAACTTCTTGCAATCAAAAATTATCCATTACAAGATTCGGAACTCTAATGGAAATCGACGGACAAAATCACAAAACACCACCATCAAATGCTGTGGCAGGAATGCAACTGTTTAGTAAAACACGCTTAGGAAAAAAAAAAACAATTTATTTTAGACCCCCTCCTCCCCCTCCGTGGACAAGCGTGGAAATTTGGCAAACCTCTACCCCCGTTCCCGGATGTGAACGTGGATAGATTTGAATTTTTTTAAAATCTAATTTAAGAATGAGAAAACACTACTTTTTGCTTTTTTGTTATTGAAATGGCTGATTTGAAAAAAAAAAACGATTTAGCACTTCCCGATAGAAAATAATTTTAAAGTTTTAAATTTCTAAATTATCGTATTTATCACATGCTTTCAAGTGGCTACTAGTTGTTTAAACTTCAACTGGATAGCTGTTCTTCAAAAATTGGTGAAAGTATGTCAGAGTGCATTTTGCTAATGTATTCCAAAATTGAACAAAAGCATATTAGAGTGCATTTTGAACCCCCCGGAACGAGGAGTACAAGTGAAAAATTCAATTATCGAGAAATGTTGACCTTTTCCGTCAGTAGATGGTGTTAAGGTTTGTTGAAAAATGGTCCGTTGGCATTTATATGCAAAATTACAAGAGCTAGGTATCTTTGAATATATTATTTTCGGATTATCGGATAAATCGTAAGTATGAATATCGCAGTAAAATGGAAACAGTAGACAATATTCAATTTCTTTGAAATTCGTCCTCAACACCAACTTTCAAATTCCTTTTTCAGGCAGTGTTATTAGTGAAGAACTTACTAAACCCATGCCGATTGTTTTATAAATAGTCCGATTTTTGCACAGATTTGTTCACTTTATTTGCCAATCAAACAAAAAAAAATTGTTGATTTTTTTTTAATTTATGCGTTCAAAATGAAACCTTTTGAGCCTTTTTTCTTATAAAAATAATCATGAAATGTTTTTAAAATTGGAAGCCTTAAATACGATTTAAAGTCTACTGATAGGTTTTGATGAATTTTTTTGTTTTGTTTTTTTTTTTTTTTTATTTTGTTGACTTATTCCTGGGTTAAAGTCAAATATTTTATTGATTTTCAGAAGGTGTAGCAAAAAAAAAAAATCATATCAGCTAGTCTATAGGGGAGAACGGGGTAAATTGATTACCTTTTCTTATTTTCATTATATCATTTGGAAAAAAAATTGCAGATTGCCTTGTTTTGCATTTTCTGACAGTGTGTAATTTCAAGTTTGTATGCTGCAAAAGTTAGAACGATACATGAACACGTAGATGTTCTAGTTTATCTTTATTTTCATGAGACTTAAAAAGATATTTTTCAAGTTAAAGGAAATTTGATCCTTTCATAAAGAATACTTGATTTTTTAATCAAGGTGCCTTAAACTTTGGCAAAAATAATGCAAAAGCTATAGATAAAAGCTCCCTTGATTTTTTGGCCTTATTTGTTTTTATTTCTCAGTTTATAAGTCTTAGACAAAAAGAATTCTAAAAGTTTGTTATCTTATACATAAAAATGGAGGCGATTTCTTTGTAACATCATTACGTATAAACGGACGGTCGGAATGAAGTGAAATTTGGTATCCGAGGGTTTTTCGGGGCAGAGATGGTTTGTATAATAGTTTCATGAATCTCACTTTTTATGAAAGGGGCGAAATCAACTAGAAACGGGCCAAAACTAGAACAACTTGAAGACGATTTTCATGAATACTGATTTACGAGCACGAAAAAGTTAAAGAACTGTAAACATTTTCTATTAAAACATTTTTTATTAAGTAACTGGTAAAACGAAGTTTACCGGGTCACCTAATTGACTCTATTTTCGTTGCATATTTAAAGCCATAATTTTCGTATTTTTAGATAAAAGCACTTTTTAAAGTTCTTTTTATCAGGAAATTTTAAGATAATTAAAAATTAAAGGATAAATAATAATAATTTTGTACTTTTTATTACACCCATTTAGAAGAAAAATATTTCTTTGTGGACTCGGGAGATCAAGTGACACAACATACCTACATTTTGGATTTTTTTCTTAAAAAAACTGAGAGTTTGCTTTTGTTTTTAAATTAAATTAAATTTAAATATTATACCCTAACGATTGACATATTAAAAAAAAATTATTTTATTTTTATTCGTGTGGGAAACATTTTAAAGTTATAAAAAAGTTCTTCATGTCACATTTTGTTATATTTTTGTAAACAAAGTTCAATAACTCAAAAAATATTTTTTTTTCAGATAACAGATTTTTTGTTATGTTTTATTTAACCAAATTTTCTAGACCATTTGATCTATGTTAGACATTCCAGTTTCGAGATATAGCTGAGGAATCAAGTATCTTCCCTCATTCTTTCTAATATTTAAAAATGAATGACTCCCCTACAAATTTATAATATTTTAAGGCAAAACCCATACAAATTTTAAGGCAAATTGCATCAAATTTTATTCAAAACAAGTACTGTTCATGGCCGTAGGAACGGGGGAGTTTTGGGGGTTATTCTACTCTACACTCAAAATTATAAATTCAGAACCAAATTATGACAATAGAGTAAGGTGAATCAAGAGTATCAATCAAGACTTAAAATTAATGCCAAAACCTCAAAAATCCATCCCAAGTCTAAAATTCTGCTACACTTTTTCAAAATTTTCTTACTTCTTCATCGAAATTCAGGTCTGAACATTTAATTCCGAATTAAGTTAAACCCATTTCAGAGGCTCTGATTCCATAATTCGCATAACCAAAATTATATTCCTATTTTCGTATTTCAGATTCTGTATCCAGTTCAGGATTCTTGATTTTCAGTTCCAATAATCATAAGAAATTAGAAATGAAAAGCTGCTTTGAAATCCTGGTTCAAATTTGGTTTTGCATTTCATATCAAATTTAGATCATGTCTTTGAAGATTCAGGTTCAGAATTAAGATTCAGAATGCAGCTTTAAAATTCAAAAAAATTATCAAATTACAATAAACATAAATTGTTGCGGAATTTAAGAGATCATGAAATTAACATATTGCAGATCAAATACGAAATATCTCGTTTTTTCGCTTGCCAATAGTGTTCTACACTTCAAAGTGTAACTCGAATGAACGGAATTAGAATGTTAAACTTTATTAGACAAAATTGACCAAAACATTTGCCGTAAGTTAAAAATGCTGAATTTATTAAATTTACTCCAGGGGTTTCTCAGATATAGAATTCCGAATTTCGGTATTTCTTTTCATAGATCTATTCGCGGTTCTTGATGTGTTAAGATTGCTCGTCAGTTCAATTTCCAGATTTCTATTTTCTAAACAAAATTTATTTGTAAACACAATTCAGCTGAACATTACAAATGAAAGGAAAAATTTCAGTTCTGTGTTTTATCCGAAAAACCTAAATTTTATTTTAAAAAAATCATCCACAGGATTTTCGCTATGGAATTGATTCGTTTATTAAAAATATTTGATTTTAAAATCTTCACCTTAAAAATCTGCACAAAATTCTGTAGAAAGAAGTTTCATTATTAGATTCATAACGTTTAAATTATGTTTTTTAATGGAGCATACTAGCGGCAAGCGAAAAAACAATAATAATAAAAAAAAAATTACAGTTAATATTGCAGTTTTTTAATGCCAAGTTTCATACTAAAATCATTAATTTGATTCAAGTTTGCATCAAGACAATTTGATAGGGATATCTGAGGATTATAATCTCGTACTGTTATTTTTTAAATGAAAATTTAATTTATTTTCATCAAAAATTGAAATCTTTGAGTTTGCAAAACAGTTTTGAAGATTGGGCTTGCTCAATTTAAGTATAGAATAAGTTTTTTTTTGAAAAATGGAAGACTCTCACAACAAATCTTGTTTTATGCCCTAATCAACTAAGTTTTATCTACCAGACTCTTAAACAAGTTCAAAGATTATTACCATCGATGTAAGCGAATTTATCTCACCTTTTAGGTTTTAGACCAATTTTCTAAAGTTACGATTTAATACGAAAACTTTAAATGTCAAAGTGCTTAAAAATGAATTATCATAAAGCTACAAACATGATGACTTTTCATTCATTTGTATTCGTGAAATGTTGGGAAAAAATCATAGGTAAAAATCAGTCACCAAAACCCACCCCCATGAGTCGGTTCTGCCTACGGCCCTGGTACTGTTCACCATGTTGTGACGTATTCAGATGATTTAACAAATGAAAACAAATGAAACACCCTTGAAATTTTTGAAAGGGGGAGAGGGAGTAAAATTCGTATAAAATGTGACAGAATTTAAAAAATTTTTTAAAACAATTTCGATAAAATTTTGTATACAGCTTAGTTTTAAAGTGACAAGATAACTTGGAATATTATAAGGCATTTCTCTTTGTGTGAATGGGGCTCCCATAAAAAGTGAACAAATATATGGCAAAACTAAAATTATTTTCCAGAAGCCGTTGCACTTAAAAGTTTTTACATGATTAAATAACACTAGTTTACAGCATTTTTGAACTCAGTAAACTGAAGGTCATTTCTTATGTGAAATCGGGCGCTGAATCCGAAAATGAAATTCAAAAAAATCTCAGTAGAACCATTTTTGAGTTATACTCCAAATATGAAATTTCGGAAAAATTAAAAAAGTTCTTGTACTTAGATTAAAATATCTCGGACGGCATAGCAGAAATTTGAAATCCCTCTTTTGCATATTGAAGGTGAATAAATTTTCTATTGATCGTCTGAGCACTGTTTTTGCGTTTGACCAAAAGTATTGTTGATATTAGTGACTTTATGAGGAGAAAAAAACTATTAAAAACGCATTTTTTTAGAGAAAATTTTGTTTCATCGAATGTTTTAGACTCGATGGTAGCATTCAAAAAATCGGATTTTCTTTTGCGCTTGAATGTTAATTTAAAACAAAGATTTCAAGTTGTTATTTATCAAAATCGGCTGAAAACTGATGAAGTTATGGCTACTTTACCACAATAGTATTTTTTGTAGTTTTTAATAATTTAGCGAACCGCAGTACACTTATCATAGTATACTTATTTAATTTTTTGGCATTTCGGCGAGTTGTGAAAATTCAAGGTAGAATATTTAGAAAGAACATGAAAGTATTATAGGTGGAAAGATCAAAGCTAGAGCGCTTTGGGTAGAAGAAATTGAATAGTTGGTGAAAATGTGAGCAGGGCTTTTGTTTTGTGAACAGCTTTTGAACTACTTGCGTGATTCTTTGCCGCGCGCCGTTTCAATGTTGATAGGAAGCGATGAAGAAACCCATCGCATTCCTACCCACATTGAAACACGGACGGGTCGAACACATGAGATTGTGTCCGACCGGGCAAAAAATCACCCAAGCAGCGCTCACATGTGCTGTTCTATTGCTAAGCCAATTCTATCGATGCGTGCTACTTTTTTAGGTACATCGGATGGTTGCTACTTTTGTTTTCGCATATTATCCATCCGATGCCTTACTTTTTTGCCAAATGCATCGTGGTGAATTGTGTTGTAATTTTTGTTATCCCATTTCCCCCCTTAAATAAGAATATATCCCGGAGGCGATTAAAATAAGATAACATTATCATAGTATAGGAAGAATGAAACATGATAAATCTCACTCGCTCCAAGTCATAATTATTTATTAGCTTACCAGAAGGTCACATGCCAAGTTTCAGGAAGATCTGACCATGGGGAAGGGTTGCTTGAGTCTCAAACGTGAATAAAGTATTGAGGTATTTTGCCCGGAAGGAACGAAAAATACTGGGTTTTCATCAAAAACTTTTTTCATTACAAGATTGTTTTTAACATAACAGATAACAGTAAATCGAAATGTAAACGTAAAAGAACAACGTACATAGTCATTTATTTCACCGAACAATATCAACGAAATTCTAAAGCATAAAACTTTAAGTTTAAGTTCAAGAAACAGATGTTTCATGTCTTTGAGAAAGTTTCATGAATTATTATGTTCTTCAGTATTGTAGAACAATGTAGGGCTTCATCTTATTACGATTAAAAAATAATTTTCATATCTCTGAAACTTTACGAACCACCCTGAAATTATTTAATTGAAAATGACTGCCTTTAGTTGTTGTATAAGGTTGTCTAAGCATCAATCTTAAGGTGAAGACGCTTATAATTGTTTTACCGCTCAATTTAATTTCTGAATTACTGTGTGGTTATATATTCTTATGCTGATGAGTCATTGCAAATAAAAGAAAGCTACAGCATAAACTGCAACAAAAAATATGTCGAAAAACACCATATAAATGTTTGAGTTTCGTTTACCACAACCTGAAACTGGAAAAATAGTTATTTGTGACGACAATTTGTAATAAAAACCAAATTTTCATAAGGCTGGAACAAATATCAATTTCTTCTTTTGTCACCCCACAACCCCCCCCCTCCCTTCGAAATTTCCAAAAACCCGAAGGGGGGAATAAATAAAGTTAAAAGTATTTAATGTAAATTTCGTAAAAAAAATCAAGTATCAGAAAGATTACAAGACCAAAAAAACTAAATTTTGGGAGATTAGAGTTATTTCACCGTTAGAATTTTTGATTTTATTGAATTTTTTGATAAAAAATAACTTGATTTGTAGGTTTTGTGCAATGATATAGTTTGTAATTTTGTTGCATACAAGATTTCGTGCAATTTATTCTAATTTATTTGTTTTTCGCATTATTTTTTATTGTTCCCCCCCTCGCGATGTTCCAACTCCGAGTGACAAAAGAAGGATTTTAAATTTGTTCCGGCCTAATATGGAACAATCTGCATTGCACAAAATCGTAACATTGAGTTATTTTAAATCAAAACTTAAAAAAAATCGAAAAGCAATGGTGATAAAAACTTACATATTTTGCTGTTTTAATTACAATTTGTCAACAGTTTAAATTTCTAAAGATTTGATCAATTTTTAAATAAATTAACTCGAAGTTTGTTTGATTTCCCTTTAGTGTTTTTGGAATAATAGAAGAGGGAATGGCGGTGATAAAAGAAGAATTTGATATTTGTTCAGGCCTTACTGTTTCACATTTTGGGTTTTCAGATTTTTCATACTCTACTGACTGAATTGTAACTAGAAATCTACAGTAGATGTATTTGTATTTCTTTAATATATGAAATCATTTTTGGCTAAAAGTCCCTCAAATTTCCACATTTAGTTATTGTGCACGTCCGAGGAAATTATTTACTCAAGTTCATTAGGATTGCTTTAACATTAAGCAGGAGTATTACATACGACATAATTACGCTTTCCAGGTCAATTAGTCTAAAATTTTAATAAAATTTCAACTTCAGCTTCGAATTTCCGAAAATTTGACGCTATCTATGGACACTCCCCTTGCCAGATACTCTGCAGAAGCTGCCTTCGGGGGCCGCGCCGTTGCCTCCGTTCGGCTGCTGATGGTTTGCCGTGCTTTTTCGCGTTGTTCCAAAACCGAACGTTCTCCTATCACCCACCAAACCATTTCCCGGGTAGAGGTCTAATAGGAACAGCTTTGCCCGAGTGGATGGGTGCCTTGCTTGCTGAAATATGAATGAGTGCCATCTCGCGAACTCGAGGAACGTGTTAAATGAGCGGAAATCGATTCTCGCTTTTCTCGGTGGATACCGATTTTCACTTCCACCATGCAGTAGGAGTAGAAGCAGCATCCAGTCTCATATCGGGTCCTTTACAACTATTACCATTTGGCAGCCAAGGCAGCTCCGGGAGAAATCGTTCCTTGTCCTGCCCGTGGGGGAGGATGATAAAAAAAAGCATTGTTTTTCCCAACCCCATCCACTGAAGTTAAATTTGGACGATCTTTTCGTTTCATTTCTTTCAACTTTGTTTTTTGCTGCTTTCACCATTCATGTGGATTTGTTTTTCCCACGCGAGAGATCAAATCGATAAGTCACACGCCGTTCGTGATCGGCTCCTAAAAAGGTTGGCGTAGGTTGGTGGCTTAAGGCAGTGCGAAGCAAGCTATCTTGGGACAGTGCTTGAGTTATGTGCGTGTCTAGAAGGATTGTTTGAGGTTGCAAGTTGGTGATTTTTCATTACGAAATTGGAAAGATTTTTTTTAGATACCTATTCAAAGTAGCAATAAGTTTATGATACTAACTTACAATAGCAACATAAATTTAATATTACTCTCAAAACCGTGGGAAGATAAATCCAATGATTGTCGCCGACGAACTTATTTCACCAAACAGGAGAATGTCCCTAATTTGGATTATTGTTGCAACTCGTTTATTCGATAATGACTCTGGTCGGTATTGTGAACCACCAACCATGTTCTATTTTGTACCATCTTTGGAACATATTTTGGACCACCCTTTAGCATAGTTGTAAAATACAGATTCCAAATGAAAAACTGGTTATTGCAATATATTTTTTGAACAGTCATAAATTTTTTTTAAAATAAATAGCTAAAGAATTCAGCTAACGGATTCAAAAGTAACTAATTTTTCTACGTTTTGAATAGATTTTTCATCGAAACCCAAATTACTTATTTTTCCGGTTAGGGTAAATATCGAATGTTTTTAGGCAATAAAAAATTACTGAAGAAACCAATAATTTTTTTAAATACGTAAATTTGATGTCCCTTGAACCTTAAATCTTTTGATGTTCAAGCGGGATGATTTTCGGTGTACATAACATTTTTCAAAGATACTTAAGTTAAAAAGTGTTGCATGTTTTCCCAGTTGACGGATCACCATTTCCACTAAAACTAAACTAAAAAAACATTAAAAGAAGTTTTATTTCAATGGAAACAGCGATATGGAAATTTTGTGAAAAAGCTCAACGAGCTGAAGTACAACGAGTCAAAATAAGATAAAACTTGATAAAACAAGGCAAAATAAGATAAATCAAAATATAAACATATAACTTTAAACAATAAGAAACAAGATAGAATATAATGAAAAAAGAAAATTCAGGAAAAAAAGTAAAACAGGTCTCCCGCTTTTGTTGAAAATATAGTTCATTATATTTTGAGCTAAGTTAGTGCGAGGACTTCATGAACAAATATTCTAGACAAGGAAACAAATAGGACTTTCTTCTTACATTTATTTACAGATTTAAAATAATTCATTTGGACATCAAAATGCAATATGTATCTTTGTTGAAAATCTTTCTAGCTTTTTGATGATTTCTGAAGGTTTTCATACGTTTCACTGTTAATCTATTGTAAACCTTAGACACGGGTACCACAAGCATGGTAAACTGTCATATGTGACTGAGTCGATTTGGGGTCATTTTTGAATTTCTCGAACGGGGGTTTAAAAAGCTTCGTTTTGGTCCAAAACTCATCCATGATTTTTTGTAGAGTTTTTAAAAAAAGACATACACCGTCTTAGCCGATTTAGGCTTTACAGACTGAATAAATTGATGACGTGGACAACTTAAGATTAACATTTAATACCCAGTACCGAGATGGGAATCGAACCCATGCCATCAGTGGACCCAGCGATTATCGTCTTACCACGCTAACCACTCGATCACCGAGACGTACCTGTCAATTGAATTTATTGTTTATCAATGCTAATAGACATATCCCCATTTAACTGCTAATAACTTTTTTGTCTAATAAGGTACGAAGTTACAGTCTTCGACAAAGTTGTTCAGAGGAAAATTTCCTTTGAGAATTTTATAAATTAGCACAAAAACCATCAGCTGGCTCGGTTCCACAGAAGAAACAAAAATGATGTTGATTTTTCAGTACAAAATATTCAATTTTCCCATACAAACCTAAAAGTTCAAATTTACTCATGTAAACGTTACTTAAAAATTCTACAAAAAATCATGGATGAGTTTTGGACCAAAACAAAGCTTTTAAGACCCCAGGGTTTGAGAAATTCAAAAATGACCCCAAATCGACTCAGTCTACTGTCATATATAAGACCAAAAATAAATTTCAAACCTTTTGTTCATGTTTGATTACATAATTTTGCCGTTTTGGAGTCGAATTTGAGTTTTCAATCGAAAATTCAAGATTGTTGATATTTGTCAAAAGTTCACGAATTGAACTTAATCTTTCTTTATTTTTCTTCGATCAAGAGGAAAAAAAAGATAACAAAATCTTAACATCAACTTTGTTTTCAACCATTTTAGTGGTTGATTTGATTGTTATTCTTTTATTTTAAAGTAATTCATTTTTGTTAAAGTATGAGAGAATAACGCAGGTTTGTGTTGGAATTGAGTTAAACATTGTTTATTTCCTTCGTCAAGTCCTTATAAGCTAACTTAGACCTATAGCGATAACAATCTTGTCGCTTAACCTAGGTGATTCTCAACTCAGAATCATTCCTTAAATACTATCACATTCTGGGCTAACCACCCAGAATAAACTGCCAACACTGCAGGGTAACTCATAACCACTAGCTGTGTTGGCTGAGTTTAGCGTGCATGATGACAACATTTATATTGTTGTCATCATCATTGACCATCATTAACTGTCAACCGATATTGTTCTCAATATGCGAATTGACCAAAGAGGACGAAACCAAAACAATCGGTTTTGGTTTTGTTGTAGCGTGGCCGCGAGAAAAACGGGTCCGAGAATTTCTTCGGGATAAAATGTAAGTATTAACAATTTTATTAAGTCTTAAGCTTTTTTTTACTGATTTTTTTGTTTCGTTTTAGTTTTGGGGATAAACAAATTACTTTAAATTTTCTTTTCATTGAAAAAATTGTACAAAAGCTTGCATGCAACAAACTTGCACAAACTCGAAATATCGAGATAATTTAGATCGAAAATTTGAAAAAAAAAAACGTGAAAACAGGTGATATAATTCCCATCTTCTACAGTTTGGCTTTCACTCTTTCAACTACATGAATTTTCGTAGAATTTATCAAATTATTGTTTGAAATACCTCGGATTTTTTTTTGGAAAAATCGGAGTGATGATGAAGAGTTTGATATTTATTCCGATATAATACAACCCTATAAAGCATGGGTGACCAAACCATGGCCCGCGGGCAACATGTGGCCCGCGACCAACTTTTTGTGGCCCGCGGAGCTTATTTTGGAAAAGCCATGTTCTAAGAATTATTCGATTTTCTTGGTCTGCGTATATCATTTGGAAAAATATATCTTAATCTACTCTATCTAAATTCAAAACGAACATATGAAAATCCTTTTAGTGATATAAGCCAAAGGGGTAAATGTTGTGTTTGGCCTTTTGCCGTACATTTTTTGAACATTGGCAATTTTCTTTCGAACGTAAAAGAATGCGAATGTAATTTTGAAAATTTTAAAAATTCAATGTGGAGAATCGTTTGGCATTATTTACTCAAAATTGATTATTTTTTAACTGCTTTTAGCTCTGTAAGCCTCATATAATTTTACGAGAAAGGTTATCATCACTGTATAAAAAAAAATACAATCACAATTTTTAAATTATCACATTATCTGTAAATTCCATCACACATCCATCACGGCAATGGTATAAAGGGCATTCAAGCGGACTCTAATTTTGATATTGAGGAGTTTAGATAGCCTCTGAAAAATGGTAAGATCGTATCAAAATCGTTTAAAAATCGTAAAAAAAACCACCGAAGAATATCAACTTCATAATTAACATTAACAGAAAAGGGTATATTTATGGAAATTTAATCAAATCCAAATATATTTTAATTGGCATCTTGCTCTGTATTTATGATCATCAATAATGAAAAACTAGTCAGAATTTTCAGTTGTGTAGTAAAATTTCTTCGTTCGTAGACCATAAAATTGACTTTTTGTTCATTGCAGTAACGCCATTAGACATTTCTGGGATTGTTAAACCGATGAGATTTTAAATGCCTTGAAAAGATTGACATACATACAAAAGTTGAGAGGGATAATTCATTTCGTATTGCGTAATGTTTATACTTTTTTAAAATAAAGCAAAATTTGTAAAAATATGCAAGTAACAAAAACAACTTATTAAGTTGAATCTACACTAAAGTTGTATAAAATATACTAAAGAATTTTCCGGGCCGGAAAATTCGTGGCTATTTTCATCTAAAAACCTGATGAAATCTGAGCAACTTAAGGTAAGGTAATAAAAATAAAAACTAGAAAAAAGTCTATCAAACGCAGCAGATTTTAAATCGTATTTTAGGCTTCTACAGAACCTTTCATGATATTTTTCAGTTCGATTTGGCAAAAAAGAAGAATAAATCCGAGCATTTTTCAATAAAATCCAGGTAACCAAGCCAGATCGGACTTTTCGTAAATTTTGTATTAAATATCCGGGCAAACCCGGATAATACCGGGCAATCTGACAAGCTTAATCTTTACTTTACTGTGATCTGAGCAAGTTTTTTTTATAGCGCTTTCAAAAATCTGTTTTTAATACTCCAGAACAATTGTTTTTTGGCCCGCCAGCAAATCTCAGTTCTAAAATTTGGCCCGCCTGTTGAAAATGTTGGCCACCCATGCTATAAAGGCTCGTTATTTCAGATTACCATTACCATTTACCAAATTCATGTATAAGATTAATTTTTTAATTTGAATAAACCATTCTGATCATTAAAACACTCTACAATCAACATCTAAGTTTGTAGAATATTATTTCTGGTCTTGGTACAATCAGTGATGAGAAGTTTTATTAGATTTTTCAAATGAAATAGGTAACAATCATTCTGTTTGTCACATTACAACTCTTTTCTCTCAATTAGTATCGATTTAAAATCTTCTAAATGCCAATAAATTTGGCATGGAAGAGTATTTGGATAAGGAAAATATTTCAAGAATGGTGTAATATCCCTTCCTTCTTCCAGTGTGGAGATAGAAAGGGGGGAGGGGCCTCCCAAACAATTTTCTTGCACAATTCGAGAATTATTCGAACAAATGGAACCAAACTTGACATGAGTTGTTATTTGAGAACGAGAAATGTTTCTATGATTATTTGAGATCCCTACTTAATTCCTTTGCAGTTATTTAGGACTCCTTGCTTCTTCCATTGGTCAGAAAAGAAGGGAGGGGGTAAGAGGGGGGGGGGGGGGGAGGAGATGTTAATTCATATTTTTTTGTTATAATTCTAGAACTGATAAAGCAAATGGAACCAAATTTAACATAAGAACGTATTCAGGTACGAGAAATTTGTCAGGGGTTTTAAGACCTTTTTTCCTTACACTAGGGTTCTAAGAAAGGAAGGGGGTATCCTATAAATTTTTACATAAAACGAAAACTATTTGAGCACTATTTGAAACATTTGATATAGGAGGATATTTGAGTATGAAAGTTTTATTTTTTTGAGACCCTCATCCAAGGCCGGATTAAGGGGGGGGCAAAAGGGGCAATTGCCCCGGGCCCCCCGACTCAGGGGGGCCCCCCGAGCGAAAAAAAAGTTTTAACATTGCTTTAATCATATTACCTCAATTTCTACAAATCTATGAAAAGAAATCCAAACTAGAAAATCTGAATGAAAACTTGAAGTATAACAACTAAAGGGCCCCCCGTGAAATAATATATAGAATAGTTTTTCTCTTAAATAAATTAAGGGGGCCCCCTAGAGTAAGCAATGAAGAAGTTCAAAATCTGGACAAAAATAATTTAAACCGCATTCGAAAAAAAAAATTAAGAAGGATATGAGGAAAAACATCTAAAATTTTCTTTTTTTTTTATCGAACCATATTAGTCAGGAAATTCTGCCAGGATCTCCTCAATTTCATTACACACAAACGTCTTGCACAATAATAATGTTTATTATTACGTTAACTTTTCAAGTAATGATTACTGCTCTAAAATTGCAGCTTATTTCGTCAAAACTGGCTCACAGTGCTCAGAGAGAACAGAGAAGCTTTATGATAAATATTTCAGAATTATTATTGAAATATCCGTTTGTTGATAAATTCTAAACCCCTTTCTCTCCCGATTTTGAAAATAAAATCTATAAAAAACACCTGTAGTAGCATAAATTGGACAAATCGACAGTCTTATGTTTAAAATTCGTATTTAAACATTTTCAACTGATTTAACCAAAATTGTACCATCTACTGAAGTAAATATCCTGAATTCAGCTAATCATTTTTCTTACGATAATTCTAAATTTATCACCAATCGATCTAATAGTTTAGTTGCTAATATCATTGAGTAATTCTCTAAACATGAATATTTCTATGTTTTTTTCATCTTATATTTTTCCAGATTCAATTCGTTGAGATTTTCAAATCTTGTGTTGTTTCTTCTGTTTCTGAAGTTCAGTTCCATGGTTAATTATCATAAGAAAAATGATTAGCTGAATTCAGGACATTTACTTCAGTAGATGGTTGAGAACTCAGAATCTTTGTTTTAGGTTCTTAGCTCATTTGGATTCCTTATCAGATTTTTTTCAATGATAACTGATTCTGTATTTTTAACATTATTTCTCTATTTTGTTTTTTTTTAACGATAATTTTTCCACTTATACCCCTTTGGGTTTAAGGGCATCGAAGAAAACTTTTGTGAGATTTAGAATAACTATTTGAAAACTTTTTTTTTTATCTGATGAGAATTATATTCATGAACATCTCATGTTTTTTTTCATGTTTCAAAGATATAAAATTGAATTACACATTTGGTGCAATTTCTGCTTTGGCTCTGATTGTAACTTTGAACCTCTATTTCTTAATTAAATTCATATTTCGTTTCTCAAAACTTGATTTGAAATTATGATGTAGATTTGAGACAGGTTTTGAAAATAACCTCCTTGAAAGTTTTGAATTTTTAAAATCTTATATCTCTATGGGATTTGAGTTTAATTATTTTGTTTTTTTTTTATTTTGTATGCTATGTTTCAAATCTTCATAATACTTTCCAATTGTCATAAGGTGAAAATTTCTTGATGAAGCATAAACCAGACGATCAATAATGGAATGAGAAAATTTCAAAAATTTATCTGGTCATTATTCTAGATCAGAGAATTTTGGTAGGTGATAAGAGTATTCATTGAGCATCCAAATGAAAAAAAAAAAATTCATTTGGATGCTCAAATCAAACCTTTCATTTTTGAGAAATTTCTAAACTTTTCCGCAATGTTTGCACGTAATTGATTAACAATTTTTATTTGAAGATACCAGACACCAAGATACCGGACAACATGGATATTTGAAGAGATGAGTATATTGAACTCATCTCCAGTTCTTTTAAACGTTTAAAATGTTTTGTATTCTCTGGGATAGCATTTGAAAAAAAAAATCATGGGGGCCCCCCGAGAAAATTTGCCCCGGGCCCCCCGATGGCTTAATCCGGCCCTGCCCTCATCTCTATCCAATGTGGAATTGGGTACTTGCCCGGATTTTTTTTTCACTTTATTTGGCAAATTAAACAAAAAAATAATTGTGTTGTAATTTTCTTTTAGTTAGCCACCACCGAAACCAATTTTTTTGAGCAGATTTTGCAAAAAGTCACGGAAGGATTTTTCAGAGCCTAAAATACGATTTAAAATCTGTTTATGAATTTTGGATTTTGGATGCGAATTTTTTTTTTTCAATTTTTTTTATTATGATTTTTGTCGAGTAATTTATGAGTTTTGACAAAATTTGCCCGGATACTGCCCGGATTTTTGGTCGTCAGTTGAGAAATGAAACGCACGGATTTTGCAGGTTTTTTAAAGAAAATTGCCCAGATTGCCTGGCCCGGAGCTGAAAAAATTCTGGCCACCTTATTCTAGGCATTACCCTCAACACTCTATTGATGAGAAGGGGTCACAAAGGAATATTTGGCACAATTTTTTCGTATGTTTAGATAACGTGCCGCTGTTAAGCTTACCCCCATTCTGAAAATGTAATGGTATTTACGAAAAAAACAATTTTTATTTTCAGATTTTGAACGATAATTTTACAAACATTTTTTAGATCACCTTTGTCAAGCAATGTGAATTTCAAGATTCGAGAATCATGGTAAAGATATCAAATTTAATTTAAAACGATAAACAAAAAAATATAAGGTGTAGCAAAACACACCGAGTCAGTTAGAAATTGTATAAAAAGCCATATCTTTGGGTCTCTTTATTTGAGAGTTTGTGGATTTGAAAAATATTTTCAGATTTTCAGATAACACCTTTTGGAGGTGATACTTTCATAAATATCACAACCAGGCCCGTGCGAAGGGCCCGTCCATGGGGGGGGGGGGGGTTTTCGGAATTCAAACTTAGCTTAAAAAATAAAATCAATACCAAAAATAAACAATAGAAAGGAATGGAATTTTTAACACCGTTTTTCACTCATGATTAGATACCACACAAACTGGACTGATTAAACAAAAACAGAATAAGTCATTGATATTTTTTTCAAAATGATGTGCTTTATTCTGAACTAGATTTTTTTTTTCAAAAGAATTTTGAAGCAAATTTTAAATAATCTAAATAGCAAAATGATAGGAGTTGTCATTTTTTATTATTCTTAATTTAAAATCTTTTCTTCATTTTCAACTGAAGGGTTGATTGAAAAATTCCGCTATAGTATTTTGAATTTGAACAAAAAAAACTTTAATCGTGATTTAAAATGTGAATATTTGATAACTGAAAAAATATCAATTTCGAATGTTGGAGAATTTATTCAAATGTTGATGGTTTAATTTAATTTGATAAAAAGAAGAATATAATAATTATAATTTAAAAAGTAGCAGTGATAGACGTCAGAGATAAAACCTTTTTTAAAAAAAAATCCTTCAGTTGTCAAAATAAACGGCTTAAAAAGTTCATTTTTGAAGTTCAAAATAATAACTTTATGTTCAATTATACTGACTAGGAAATGTTGGGAAATGGGTAATTTCGTGAATAATCTATGAAAACTGATAAAAAATTAATAATTAGGAGTTCCAAGTTTTGTAGTAAATATTGAAAGAACAAAGCAAATATAAAGCAAGTTATCATTTTGCATTAAAATTAAGGTGATAGTTGATACTTCGAATGTTTTTTTAACATTTTAATATTAATTTAAAAATCATGTTCGATTCATAAAACACAATTTAATTTAAAACAAATCAAAGAATTTTTTTTAAATTTTCAATCGTAGGTTTAAAAGTTCGAAATTGCTAACTCGAAGTATTTTGTCACTTTTGATTGAAATATTGGGTCCTGGAAAAAATAGAAGGTGGAAACTATGTTTTTCTTATTAAAAATTTAGATTTCAGAGCTTCTGTGTCAAGTACACAAAAATTCAGAATAAAAAAACAAAGACAAATTTGTTAAAATAATTTCTTAAATATAAATAGTTTGACTTAAAAATTCAACAAGTAAATCAATAATTGAAAAAAACTGTACTTTAAAATTCGGTAAATTTATTTGAAAATTTAAACAAAATATGAAAATCAAAAATAAAAGTGTTGCAGATGTTTTTTTTTTTCAATAAACATGTTTCATCATAAGCCTTTACAGAATAAAATTGACTCAAGGCAACAGAGTTTTTGTGCCTTTGGTTCAATTTGGTCGATCACTTTAAGTTTTCGAGGAGGAGTTTTAAAATGTATCAGTTTTAAGTAAAATCAAACATTGATAACAGATTAACTTACAAACCTACATATATGAAAAAATCTGATTCTAATTCTGTTTATCAAACTTCATTGATAAAAATGATGCATGATCTAAAAAAGGAAAATTTAACAATATAAAAAAAATGGAAAGATATCATCACAAGTATATTTAACATTTCTGCAGAAAGTGTAAAAAAAACATGATTAAATTTATCATATTTGTTCAAACCTGTAAAAAGATTACATGAATGCTTAAACAATAACTAAAAATCAGTTTGGTTTAAAACTTCTTAAATGAGAGAAAGTAAAAAAAAAACATAAAATTTCCATAACTTTTTTGCAGAACTCAAAATAAATTGAAGTCTTGAGGAAAGTTGACAATACATTTAAAACTTATATTTTAATATTATATGTTTTTGATTTGAGTTTTTGTAAAAAAAAGTGTAGAAATTTCTCGAATATTTTTTACTTATTTTCAATAGTCATTTCAATAACTAAGCTGATAGAAATATTGCATATTTAGATTCAGGGTACCCAAATTATTCGAATTTACCTTTTGAATTCATTGCACCTCAGAAAAATGTAAATTTTGTGGCCTTGTGTAAATTATGTATTTAAAGGAACAAAAATCTCGAAATAAAATTTAGTCTGAAATTGGTTTCTTGAAGAATATTTCATATCAGCATAACATTAGTAATGAAACAAACGATTGTTTTAAATACAAAAAAATGGCTCGCCTCAAACTCCGTTCTTATTTAGTTACAATTCCTCAAAAAACATTCTGAAGAGGTAGAGTTTTTGTATTTCAAGTTTTGAGTTCCTGTACAAAAGGTTAATAGAATTGCAATTTAGAATCAAAGAAAGTTTAAATTCATAAACGTTGAATATTGTCCTAGATCGAAATATCTCAAGCCAAATGTTATTTAAGACAAAATTCCGCCGGAGGCGAGAAAAATTTCTGACTTGCTTGTTAACACTTGTTTTCAAATACATTTGAGATCAAGTTATTTTCCGTTACTACGGTGAAAATTTTACTTGGAAAAAATCTTCATGGGGGGGGGTTAAACCCCTAAACCCCCCCCCCCCCCCCGTTTGCACGGCCTTGATCACAACCTTATTGGTGATGCTTTCATATAGAAATTTAATCCAATAGCGTCTGTCGTTACGAGAGTTTGCCAATAGGCTGACCCGTGAAAATTCGCTACTCGTTAGCGTTTTTTTTCGTAAATCGATTTTCCTCATTCATATTCCCATATTTCCGTTACTCGTTCCTTTTTACTCATCCAATCAAATTTGGATCACATTCTCTTCACGCTTGGAAAAGGCTAACAAAATAATACAATTTTTTTAAATTGATTATATGAGGCATTTGGAGCCAAAGGGATATAATTGCATAAAAGCTTATTTCGAGAAAACGCGCTTTCAAATTGATGTGTTTAGCCATTTTCCAAATATTTTTCGAGAATTTGCATTTTTCTATCGAATGTAAAACTATGTTAAAAAAATTCCAAAAATCCGAAAAAAAATCTTGAACTAAATTTTGAAATGCATCGTTTGGCATCATTAACTCGAAACCGACAATTTTGTCACTTATACCCCTTTGGCTCTGAGAGCCTCATATCATCAGTACTCTATAGTTCACACAATACAAAATTCACATGGAAGTTATGAGAGACGCTCAATTGATTTTAGGTGTCAAATTTTGGGTTAGAGGTCGGCGAGAGGTTTCGTCCATTTTATTTGTTCACTGTTTTGGGATATTACCGTGCATGTGATTGTAATGGAATATTGAATATGGGAGTTTTACAGCACGCGTTACTGATTTCTGGTGTAAAATTTTGGAAAGGAGTCGGCAAAAGGGGTCGTCATTAAAAAATTTCAATGCTTTTGCAGTAACCACGTTATAAGTCATAGGATCGAGGCAAAAATTCAAACACGATAGTTTTACAAGATAAAAAATCAATTCCTGATTTTCAAACTTAGTAGAAGATCTAAGAAAAAGTGGTCGTCCATATTAACTGTTTTCAAAAATTGCTTTATCATGCATGGGATCAAAACGAAATTTTATACACGGTTGTTTTACAAAACGAAAAATTGATTTTTGGATTCAAATTTTGAATCAGATGACAGAAAATGGGGTCGTCCATATTAACTTTTTCATGTTTTCGCAATAATTCTGCTCCTTTGCATTGGAAGACGAAAATCCATGCACGGGAGTTTTGCAAAACGAAGGATCTATTCCTTATTTCAAATTTAGTATCAGTTCAGATCATATGATTTGAAATTGATGTTGTTATTACGCTTCTGAACAGGTTTACAAAGATCAAAACAAAATTTAAAAAACAATAAAAAAAAAGACAAAAAAAAAGAGAACATAACACAGTTCATCATGATAAAACGATGCAAAACAAGATATGTAATGATAAAATGGAGCGTGTTGTAAAAAACTAAACTAGGTCTGACATAACAAAAGAAATAGAAGCAAACAAAACTGTGTTATTGAAATAAATTGATTAATTTTCCCTTTAACTCAAAACCATACAAACATTTTATTTTTATATCTTTAAAATGACAATGTTTTGATTGCTGGAAGTTCAAAGCCATAAAAAAAGGGAAGAATGCTTACTAGAAAGTAGGTTTCATGTTCAAATTCTGTACTTTACATTTATTCTGCGAAAATTTGAAAAGTTTTCCATAACCAAACGAAAGTTAATCTACGTTTTTTATCAATAACCGTAGTCGAAGTTCTATAACTTTAACGGAAAATTTAGTTATTATTGAATACTTAGCGAATTGAAGTGTTGCCGATAATATGTTCCTATGAGCTAAGTGTACCAATTTTTCGACATGGATGAAATTTCTATTGTTGTAAAAAGCCATAAAGTATGTAGCCAATATGCTTCATGAAAAGTTTAAACTATGAGAGATATACTTCAACATAGTAGCAACTGTTTTCCTAACGTAGAAGCAATTCTTATGTTCAAATCACTGACGGTAATTGAAATCTTGATAATTTTTTTAAGTAACCAATTTTCAGCATTTCAAACCGTGCAGCCTAATTGTGCCCTACTTGTAGTGATTTAAGCATTATCATAGATTTTCGACAACATTCTGGAATGATTTGATTGAAAATGGTTTAAAATGAAATTTAAGAGAAATATAAGTGATCAAAAATTATTTGTTGGAATTAGAACCAGGATCAATAAGCATAACCTGTTTTTTTAATAGAGGAAATTTACCTCCTTCATAGGCGCTCTCAAAATGTGCTTTTTGCTACAACAATCCCTAACACATATCAAGAATTTAAATCAATGTTCTTCGTTGCTATCTGTGTAGAAAACAAAAAAATCAGAAGACAAAATCGTATGATGAATCCATTTTGTCTTCTAATATTTTATTTTCTACATAGATTTTCATTTTTCAAATCCAACCACAAAACCAAGTACAACTTTGTATCCAAAAAATCGGATTAGAAAAACAAACGAGTATGAAGAATAATTTTCGCATGATCTCCCTCCACACAACCAATGTAGGGTTCGGATCCTTATTCACAAATAAATAAAACTGGCTGCAAACATGTTAGGAAAAACCTAAAAAGATGAGAAAGAAAAAAAATCAAATTCTACAAACAAAAAAACTGATAACGGTCTTCATAAAACAACAGCATCTGGCAAGCCAGCCTCCCCAAACTATAGTCAAACCACCAAGTTTGGGCCTGATGCTTCGGTTTTGTCCAATTTCCCTCTGCCAAGTTTCCTCTCTTTTCTCGACCCCAAGGGAGTTGATTGGGTTTGGGCCAATAGTTTTATGTTGTTCCCATAGCATCGAAGCATCGAATCCTTATATCTATCTATGTGTAAATATGGGTATCTATTTGTCAGGACCAAGTTTTCCTGTGTCCTGCCAATGGTCGTCGCCGAAGTAGAATTTTCTGTCCAGTGGTTTTTGTCACATCATTTTTGAGGCTTGGTGGTGCAGCAGCACAGTTTAGTAGAATGGGTGAAGCCTTTTTATGAGTCTAGCTTCGAGTATGTCTACGGGCGTAGGTTTGTGTCCCGAGAATTTTCGTATGATGAAGCACGGATGGGCATCACCAGTTTTATTTTTTTGGGAGAGAGGGCAAAGCAAATGTTTATTCAAAAGCTTTCCACACATTCGAGCGCGACGATCATCGATACGCTGCCGTCCGGCGTTTATCTTTTGCGCCACAGACAAATGGAAAATGAAGATTCGTTTTTAGTGACGCTATAAATTAGGCTGTTGGATGCGTTTAGCGGGGTACAGTATGCTGCTCATGAGTGGCAACTGAGCCACGAATTGCTAACTTTCAAAGTCGATTGAGAGTCGATAGTCGAAAGTCTAGAGTCGAGAGTTGAGAGTCTAGAGTCGAGACTCGAGAGTTGAGAGTCGGGAGTCGAGAGTTGAGAGTCGAGATTCGAAAGTCGAGAGTCGAGAGTCAAGAGTCGAAAGTCGAGAGTCGAGAGTCGAGAGTCGAAAGTCAAGAGTCGAGAGTTGAGAGACGAGAGTCGAGAGTCGAGAGTCGAGAATCGAGATTCGAGTGTCGAGAGTCGAGTGTCGAGAGTCGAGTGTCGAGAGTCGAGAGTCGAGAGTCGAGTGTCGAGAGTCGAGTGTCGAGAGTCAAGAGTCAAATGTAGAGAGACGAAAGTCAAGAGTTGAGAGTTTAGAGCCGAGAGTCGAGAGTCGAGAGTCGAGAGTCGAGAGTCGCGCGGCGAGGGTAAAAAGTCGAAAGTCAAGAGTCATGATTGGAGAGTCGAGAGTCGAGAGTCGAGAGTCGAGAGTCGAATGTCGAGAGTCGAGAGTCGAGGGTTGAGAGTCGAGAGTCGAGAGTCGAGAGTTGACTGTCAAGAGTCGAGAGACGATAGTCGAGTTGCCAGAGTCGAGAGTCGATTGAGAGTCAATAGTCGAGAATCTAGCGACAATAAGCAAGAGTCGAGAGTCCAAAGACCAGAGTCGACAGTCGAGACTGGGGACTTGAGAGTCTTGAGTCAAGCCAAAAGTCAAGTCAAGAGTCAAGAGTCAAAAGTAGATAGTCGAGAGTTGAAATTCGAGAGTCGAGAATCGAGAGTCAAAAGTCGAGAGTCAAGTGTTGAGAGCCAACAGTCGAGAGTCGAGAGTCAAAAGTCAAGCGTCGAGAGTCGAGAGTCGAGAGTAGAGAGTCGAGAGTCGATAGTCAAGAGTTGAGAGTCGAGAGTGGAGAGTCAAGAGTCGAGAGTCAAGAGTCGAGAGTTCAGAGTCGAGTGTCGAGCGTCAAGAGTCTAGAGTCGAAAGTTGAGAGCCGAGAGACGAGAATCAAGAGTCAAGAGTCCAGAGAGAAAGAATCGAGATTCGAGAGTCGAGAGTCGAGAATTTAGAGTCGAGAGCTCAGAGTCGAGTTTCGAGCGTCAAGAGTCGAGAGTCGAAAGTCGAAAGTCGAGAGTCGAGAGTCGAGTGTCGAGAGTCATGAGTTCAGAGTCGAGAGTTCAGAGTCGAGAGTTCAGAGTCGAGAGTTCAGAGTCGAGAGTTCAAAGTCGAGTGTCGAGCGTCAAGAATCGAGAGTCGAAAGTTGAGAGTCGAGAGTCGAGAGTTCAGAGTTCAGAGTCGAGAATCGAGAGTCGAGAATCGAGAGTCGAGAGTCGAGAGTCGAGAAACGATAGTCAAAAGTTGAGAGTCGAGAGTCGAGAGTCGAGAGTCGAAAGTCGAGAGTCGAGAGCCGAGATTCTAAAGTCGAGAGTCGAGACTCAAAAGTCGAAAGTCGAGAGTCGAGAGTCGAGAGTCTAGAGTCGAGTGTCAAGAGTCGAGAGTCAAGACTCGAGAGTTGAGAGTCGAGAGTCGAGACTCGGGAGTCGAGAGTCGAGAGTCGAGAGTCAAGATTCGAGATTCGAAAGTCGAGAGTCGAGAGTCGAGAGTCGAAAGTCAAGAGTCCATAGTCGAGAGTTGGTTGCGAATCTGGAGTCAATTGAGAGGCGATAGTCGAGAACTTAGAGTCGAACGCCTGTAGACGAAAGTCGAGAGTTGAGAGTGAAGAGTCTAAAGTCGAGAGACGAGAGTCGATAGTCGAGAACCTAGAAACGATATTCGAGAGTCAAAAGTCTAGAGTACAGAGTCCAGAATCGAGAGAGTTATGAGTTGAGTTTCTAGAGTCAGAGGTCGAAAGTCGAGATTCGAGGTTCGAGACTCGAGAGTCGAGAGTCGAGAGTCAAGAGTCGAGAGTCGAGAGTCGAGAGTCGAGAGTCGAGAGTCGAGAGTCGAGAATCGAGAGTCGAGAGTCGAGAGTCGAGAGTCGAGATTCGAGAGTCGAGAGTCGAGAGTCGAGAGTCGAAAGTCGAGAGTCAAGATTGGAGAGTCGAGAGTCGAGAGTCAAATGTCGAGAGTCGAGAGTCGAGAGTCGAGAGTCGAGAGTCGAGAGTTGACTGTCAAGAGTCGAGAGACGATACTCGAGTTGCCATAGTCGAGAGTTGATTGAGAGTCGATAGTCGAGAATCTAAAGACGATAAGCGAGAGTCGAGAATCCAGAGTCCAGAGTGGACAGTCGAGACTGAGGACTCGAGAGTCTTGAGTCAAGTCAAAAGTCAAGTCAAGAGTCGAGAGTCAAAAATAGATAGTCGAGAGTCTAAATTCGAGAGTCGAGAGTCGAGAGTAGAGAGTCAAGTGTTGAGAGCCAACAGTCGAGAGTCGAGAGTCGAGTGTCAAGCGTCGAGAGTCTAGAGTCGAGAGTAGAGAGTCGAGAGTCGATAGTCAAGAATTGAGAGTCGAGAGTTCAGAGTCGAGTGTCGAGCGTCAAGAGTCGAGAGTCGAAAGTTGAGAGCCGAGAGTCGAGAATCAAAAGTCAAGAGTCCAGAGAGAGAAATTCGAGAGTCGAGAGCCGAGAGTCGAGTCGAGAGCTCAGAGTCGAGTTTCGAGCGTCAAGAGTCGAGAGTCGTGAGTTCAGAGTCGAGAGTTCAGAGTCGAGTGTCGAGCGTCAAGAATCGAGAGTCAAAAGTCGAGAGTCGAGAGTCGAGAGTCGAGAGTCGAGAGTCGAGAGTCGAGAGTCGAGAGTCGAGAGACGAGAGTCGAGAGTTGAGAGTTGAGAGTTGAAAGTCGAGAATCGGGTATCGAGAGTCGTAAAACGATAGTCAAGGGTTGAGAATCGAGAGTTGAGAGTCGAAAGGCGAGAGCCGAGAGCAAAGAGTCGATTGTCGTGCGTCAAGAGTCGATTGTCGTGCGTGAGAGTCGAGATTCGAGAACCTAGATTCAGAATCGAGAGTCAAGATTCAAAAGTTGAGAGTCAAGAGTCAAGTCAAGAGTATAGAGCTTAGAATTTAGAGTCAAGAGTCGAGTGTCGAGAGTCGAGAGTCGAGAGTTGAGAGTCGAGACCGAGAGTCGAGAGTCGAGAGTTGAGAGTCGGGAGTCGAGAGTGGAGAGAGAGAGAGAGAGAGAGAGAGAGAGAGAGAGAGAGAGAGACAATCAAGAGTCGAGAGTCGAGAGTCGAGAGTCGAGAGTCAAGAATCGAGAGTCGAGAGTCGAAAGTCAAGAGGCGAGAGTTGAGAGTCAAGAGTCGAGAGTCAAGAGTCGAGAGTCGAGAGTCGAGAGTCGAGAGTCGAGAGTCGAGAGTTAAGAGTCGAGAGTCGAGAGCCGAGAGTCGATAGTCGAGAGTCGAAAGTCGAAAGTCGAAAGTCGAGAGTCGAGAGTCGAGAGTTGAGAGTCCAGAGTCGAGATTCTAGAGTCCAGAGTCGAGAGTCAAGAGTCGAAAGTCGAGAGTCGAAAGTCGAGAGTCGAGAGTCGAGAGTTGAGAGTCGAGAGTCGAGATTCGAGAGTCGAAGTCGAGAGTCGAGAGTTGAAGGTCGAGAGTTGAGAGTCGAATGTCGAGAGTCGAGGGTCGAGTTTCGAAAGTCGAGGGTCGACCGTCTTGGTTCTAGAATCGAGAGTCAAGAGTCGAGAGTCGGGAGTCGAGAGTCGAGAGTCGACCTTTATCATACCATGTTTGCCAGGTTATTTCACGTTCGGGATTCGATCTCATGAACGTTGGCTTAGAAGATGAGGATGGTATCCCCTAGACCACTTCAGATGGATTTAAACAGCTGCTAATTTATGACCTAGAAAAAAAAACTTTATTCAAACACAAGAAGTTTCCAAATATCCGCAGTATCCTGTTGCACGACAAATCTCTGATTCCTTCTTAAATGAAGTCCCCCTATTCTTGGTGAAAATAGTTTTTGGCAGCAGCTCGAAATGGCTTTCGAATTGGCCTTCCGCATCCGGAAAGGCCACACACACAGCATCACAATTTCGGTGCAAACTATATGGATCAACCGAGCGAGATAAGCGCCTACATCTGTATGTATGAATGTCTGTAAAATATGTGATGGAAGAATTTATATTGAAATGTTCTTCTAGACCAGAAGGGGCTGAACTGAGATTGCATTTTCGAGAGTCGTTTAAGATATTTTCGCTAATTTGCCTAGGACAGCCATAAAAATGGAAATTGAGTGATAAAATTACTTTTTTAACCACAAGAAGTTGAATTTTTATGACTAATTGGGCGGAAGGAAGGAGTTTGTAAGCAAACGATAGGAATCCAATTATTTTGACCAATAAAAATATTTTTTTTCTTTTTCTAGTTTATCCAAATAAAGATATTTTTTTATTTTGAAGTTTTGATTTCCAACCGCCTAAATCTGAAAATCGTTAATTCATTTTAAGGGTAGCCTTATCATGATTCACAACATTTCTTAGGACACCTTCATCGAAACAATCGAGTCAATCGAAACTCCTTCCGGCAAACGGAAAGCAACCAACAAAAAAAAAAAAAAACAGTGAATGGAGGAAAAACTTAGGCAGCAATCACATCGCGATCAGAACAATTGCCATGATTAACATAATCGCACCCACTTACAGGACCTTTAGCAGGGGAAGGTTTCGGTCACTTTCGGTCTGTTGGTTTGGGATTGCCCGGTTTTTTTTCTACTTCATCTTCAACGCAGACAGTATTGTTTCTGTCCTTCCGTTTTTTTCTCGTTTTTTCCCGTTGCTGCTAACATTCCAAGTGAGTCAATTGAAAACGGCTTAGGGAGGCTTTTCTCGTAACTTCTGCTGACCTTGCTTGAGGCAAACCGAAAATCCCTCCCTGGCTGTATCGGGTTTTGTGAAAAATGGCAATCCAATTGAATGGATGATTGGTGGACGTCATTCAATGGGATATTGGTTTGCTTTATGTTTCTGTTGCTGTTTGGGAAATGTGAGAGGGTCTCTTTGAATGGTATTTATTTGATCAAAACAAAATTGGGAAATATGTATGTTTTTTGATTCTCTAAATAATTTATGAAGTTGAAGAAATCCTTCAAACTGAAAATTTTTGTACAAAATTGAGGAAAAATGTGGAGAACACAAGTAAACTTCGAGTTCAAACCTATATTTACAAATTCATTCATCTTTATCACCTTTTCAAATTTATATTTTTTTCCCTCCCATAACTGAAATTGCCATAAGCCATCCCAGAATCATCCAAATCGAACGAACGAACGATGGTGCTGGTGTGGCTAATAAAATTATACCAAATAACGTGAAAAACTGCCATCCATTGACCGCATTCAGGCAGGACTTGGAAGGAAAGGTCCGAGGGAATCCATAAAAAAGAGCACACAACGACGATAATATGCACCAACCATGCTCATATTTTGTCCAGATTTCTTCGGAATCTGCTTGGGGGACGCCTTTTTTGCCAGTGTTGCCTTTCGGTTCGGATTCTATTGTTATGGGGCATCCTATTCTCGTTATCATTTTCTTCCGGGGCTTCTTTAGGTATGAAGGAGAGGAAAAATGAAGGAAAAAACGAATGAAAAACACCTCCATTCTTCAAAATGTTTCCTTCCTTATTGAGGCTATTCTCGCCTTTCTTGTCGATGTGTAAGGA
Organism: Uranotaenia lowii; assembly: GCF_029784155.1. NCBI lineage: Eukaryota > Metazoa > Arthropoda > Insecta > Diptera > Culicidae > Uranotaenia > Uranotaenia lowii. The sequence goes on from NC_073691.1 coordinate 39,982,324, forward strand.
AAGTTTTTCTGCCAGGCAAATTTAGCCAGGTTATTTTGCTGGGTAGACGTTGAGGGTATACAAAGTGTGAATCATATAAAGTTTTTTAATATTTTTATAAATCTCGTGACTATTTTCAAGTTCTCGTAATCAAACTTTGGCTTGGTTTCTTAAAAATGGGTTATTATAAAAAACAAAAAATCTGAGCAACACTGATTTAATCTGAAATGCTGGTCATGGATTTTAAAATAACTTTACAACAAATATTTTTTAAAGTTCGCTTAAATATTGGCACTGCATGCAGAACAACATCTTAGACATAAAATTAAAAGGCTGATTCTTTATTTTTAGTACAATATATAAATATCACAAGCAACATTACATTGAATTAAATCTACATTGAAAAGTATACAAATTGCTTCAAATGAACTGAAATAACAAAAGGTTAATCCCTCAAAAAATAAAGCGTAAAAAGGTTTTAAAGTTTCAAATAATAATTGATGGATTTTAAGCTCTTGTTTAACGAAAAAATTATTTGTTTCTACTTAAATAAGTAAATAATAACCTAATTCTTTTCAACCACAAAATGTTCAGAAATGAAAGTAAGAGATGATATTTGCGGTTCAAATTAGATAAGTTTTCTACTCTTGTATATTATAAAAATTCAAGATTTATGTGTATAACTTTGTTTTTGAATAATTAAGAAATTTTAATTTTGAATAATTTACCATCAACTTTATCAACTTAAACGGTGTGTATTTACAGCTCAACTTTCGCTTGAAGATTAAGTACAAGTTTTTCAACCAATAAAAATTCATCATAAATATTTTATTATATTATTAAAAACCTGTGAATATATAAAAAAAATAAAACTTTATTTTTCAAAAAACGAAATTTTTAAAATGAATCCAATTTTTTTAAATATATTTGTGGTTTTTGCTATTTAATGTTTCCAAACTAACTCGGATTTGTTATAAAACTTCAATTTTGAAACCAGTATTAGAACTTTGAAACTGCGATCACCTGTAATTTGAATCCTGAATGAAATTCTCACATTCCTTTTTTTTTATATAATTCAGTACTCAGCACATACAATGGCTATCTGTACTTTAGCTAGCTTTTACAAAAAAAAAAACTTATCTTATCTATTTTTTTATAAAACAAACTTATCTAAATTTCATCATACAATGTAGCTTCCCTAAGAAATTGTATCACATTTTCATGGTTTCCATTATTTTTCAAGCTATCCATACTTATTTTATATTTGTTTCTCAAATGTAAAAAAGATTGGCAGTCGTTGAACACGTGAAAAATAGTTAAGGGGCATTGACATTCTAAACACTGTGGTTTTGTTGTCCGTTCTAAAAGGTATTTATGCGTTAATTTACAATGACCAATCCGTAGTCTAGTTAGTATAATAGAATCTTTTCTAGAAAATCGGTTTACGCCTTTCCATTCACTGACAGTTTTCTGAATCATCCACAGCTTGTTATTTTCCATGGTGTTCCATTTTTGATTCCAATCTACCCATACTAGATTTTTAATAACAGAGGTTATATCGTGTAAACATGGAGCATACCATGTGATAGAATCATGTCTCGTTGATTTCGCTAGTTCATCAGCTTCTTCGTTCCCAATGATCCCTACATGACTAGGAATCCACATGAATTTGAATTCTTTAGCTGGAGTTTTCCTCATAAGGGTTTGGATTTGTTGAACTAAAGGGTTTTCACTGAAAGGATTTTGGAGAGCGTGAATTGAACTTAAAGAGTCTGATAGAATCAAAAATTGATAATGTTCGTCCTTATCGATAGCCATTTCGACCGCACTTCGCAATGCTAACATTTCTGCTGAGAATATCGACGTCATTGATGAAACTCTTTTTTTGATATTATTCGATCCATCAAATACTGCAAATCCAGCAGTATTGTCAGTTTTGGATCCGTCAGTGTAAAACAACTTAAAATTCTTTTATTTGTTCTTAGTGTGTCTGAATTTCGATATGTACATTTCTTTAGAGGTTTCATCCTTTCTTAGAACTTCCAAACTGAGGTCAAATGATACGTTAGATTTGATCCACGGAGGAATTTCGTGGAAGCCCCTGTTCATAGGTTCATGGTACCTGACTTGGTATTTTTTAAAACATTCCACACATCGATTACAGAAATCATTAGACGATCCAGATAAGTTTTTCCTCAAAGTTTCAGACAAAATTTTGTACAAAGGGTGGCGAGGTAGAGAGCAAATTTTAAAACCAACTTTCATGGTCAATAAATCACGTCGATAGTTTAGAGGGAGTAATCCTGATTCAACATATAAACTTTCAATGGGACTCGTACGAAATGCACCTGTTGATAATCTTATTCCTTTATGGTGTATTACATCCAGTTGTTTCAGAAGTCTTTCATTGGCCGTACTGTACACTACCGATCCATAATCAATTTTTGATAAGATCAAGGATTTTGTTAATGTAAGCAGTGTTTTCCTATCAGAGCCCCACGAGGTGTGAGACAATGTCTTTAGAATCCTAGTAGAGTTATCAGCATTTTTCTTCAGATTTCTAACATGAGTGTCCCACTTCAGTTTCCGGTCAAAGAAGATACCAAGGAATTTATGGCATTCTACGACTTCAATAGCTGTTCCATTAAAATAAAGTTCTGGATTCGTTCGACAATCGGATCGTCTGCAGAAGTGAATCATTTTCGTTTTATTAGCCGAAAAACGAAAACCTGTGGATTTACTCCATTCTTGAAGCTTTTCGAGTACGGTCTGTAATTTTTCCTGGATAGCACTCAGAGATTTTCCATTTGCATAGGCCACCATATCATCAGCGAATTTCAAACTTTTGACATTTACAGGGAAATTTTTACTAACTGAGTTCATCGCTATTAGGAAAAGTGTGACACTTAATACTGAACCTTGTGGAAGGCCATTCTCCTGGATTAAAAACCTGGATGAGGAATTTCCAATTTGAACTTTAAACAATCTTTTTTCGAGGAAATTTCGTATAAAGTAGAGCATGTTTCCTTTGACTCCTAGCTGTGAAAGAATTTCAATGATTCGTGCTCTCCACGTCATGTCGTATGTTTTTTCGAGATCGAAAAAAATACAAACTAAATGTTCCTTATTGTAAAATGCATTTTGTACATCAGACTCTAATGTCAAAAGATTATCTAAGGTATTACGGTACCTACGAAATCCTGATTGTGTATTATCTATCAAGTTGTTAGATTCAAGATACCATACCAGACGACGGTTAACAATTTTTTCCATTAGTTTGCAGAGACATGAGGTCAGAGATATGGGTCTATAACTGGATGGATTTTTCCCGGTTTTTAATATAGCTATTATAATTGATTCCCTCCATTTATCTGGGAATACTCTATCGTGCCACACAGCGTTTAGAATTTCTAAAAGATAAAACATTCCGTCTGGTGGCATATTTTGAAGCATATGATAGTGAATTTCATCAGTACCAACTGATGAACCTTTGCATGTCGCCAATGACATTTTTAACTCTACCATAGTGAAGGGGGCATTAAGTTCGCTAACTGCAGGTTCTTCATATATTATAGTGTCAATTGAAAACCGATCTTTTTTCAATTTAAACTCTGGGTCATAGTTTTCAGAGCTTGAGATGAAAGAAAAGTGTATTGCCAATTCATCTGCAATTTCAACTGGATTCGTGATAAGGATGTTATTGACTTTCAGAGATGATATGATATTTTCCTTTGTTCGACCTTGGATACTACGAATTTTGTTCCAAACTGTTTTATTAGGAGTAGAAATGGATATTGATGAAACATATTCTTTCCAACAATTAGAGGAAGCTTGTCTGATAAGTTTTCTGGATTTAGCTTTTGCAAGCTTATATTCGATTTCTGATTCGGTTGTCATGCATCTATTGTATCTGCGTAAGGCTTTTTTCCGGTTTTTAATGCTCTGAGCAATTTCAGAACTCCACCACGGTGGTTTGAATCGTTTAATTTTGTTAGAAGACTTAGGAATGGATTCCAAAGCAGCATTAGCTACAGAAAGTGTGAAGTGTTCAACTCTTGTCAAGGTATCCGATGGTTTTTGTTCATTGATATTTATCGTTACTAGATTTTGGAAACTTTCCCAATCAGCAGAATCGGTTATACATCGAGGTCGTTTCGAAATGTTGACATCTCTGGACAGTTTAAATTCAATTCCTCAAATAAAGATTCTAGTATTTTTCCTCTTACACAATTTTTGTTGGATCCCCAACAAATATTATGGGCGTTACTATCTGTCATTATAAGAAATGGTTTTGGAAGTTGGTCAATCAGATTCTTCAAACAAGCTGTGGATAACGATTCTTTTGGAGATAGGTACAGTGAGCAAACAGTGAATTCAATAGGATGGAAAACCTTAACAGCAACTGCTTGAAAGCTTGTGTTCAAATCTATTTCTTGAGCTTCAAATCCATTACGGACACAAATTGCAGTGCCACCTGAGGCTCTAAGGTGTAAAGTATCAATCGAATAGAAAATAGAATAATTTTTCATTGTAGGTGTTTGAGAACTTTTAAAGTGAGATTCTTGAATGCAAATTAAAACCGGGTTAAATTCTGCAATAAGCATTTTCAGTTCTTCGAAATGGGCGTAAAAACCATTACAGTTCCATTGTAGTAGGGTAATTTTGAAAATATTTAAGATAACAGTCAAAAATCGTACAATCAAAACCATTTTGAGTCAGTGCAATAGTGCAGACGTTCTAACTGCATCCCTCAAAATCCTAAAGTTTTCTGACATTGTATCGTTAGTATCTGGGCCATGTGGGTGATCATTTGAATTTTCAGTAATATCAACTGTGGTATCATTAGTATTAGGAGGTTTATATATAGTGTTAGTTAACTGTGGTATATTTACGTTGTTCCTATCATCAGTCGTATCCGTCTTTGTCATCGTCGCCTGTGGCAACAGTGGTTTCGGCATCATTTCGGTCAGCGTTCGGGCTTCCGTAGTTCCATCGACGTCGGGAGTGCACACGAGAGAGAAGTTTTGGTGAGAACTGCTTGTTTCCGGTAACTCAAGAGAACAGGTGGGGCTTGATGGTGGGTTGTTGATTTTTCGTTCATATGCTCGCTGTTGTTGGGGTTGTTGGCTTGGTGTTGGTGTTGTAATTGGTGCCACGCTGCTTTGCACAACGTGGGCGAATGTTGGTCGAGATGATGGTAAAAATCCAAAGACTGCTTGTGGTACCTGGAGGCGTCGTTTTTGTCTCGCTTCTTTCATTGGAATTCGTTCAGTAACTCTTAAATATTCTCTGGATTTCTAATTCGTCGATAAATTTCGGACATTGTTTAGACAATGCATGATGGCTTCCGTTGCAGTTGATGCAGGTAAATGGTCTGGGGCATGGTGTTCCGTTGTGGAGTAGAAGTCCACAAGATGCGCAAACTTGGTTACCTTTACATTGATCTTTTCGATGTCCAAATCGGAGGCAGCAAGTACATTTCATTGGATTGGGAACGTACAACCTTATGCGGCAGCTGTAAAAACCAACTTCAATCGTCTGTGGCAAGTAACTCAGATTGAAGGTGAGAATAAACGAGCCGGTGTCATCAAGTTTGCCTTTGGAATTCTCCCGTTGCATGCGCTTAACTTCTGTCACATGGGCTTCCTTCAGATATTCCAATATATCAGTGTCATCGAGCTTGTTCAGATCCGGGCAAAAGATGGTTCCTTTGGATCGATTCATCGTGGTATGTTCAGTGATTTTGACGGAAACACTTTCACATAACTTCGTTAGCTTCAGAAGTTTTTCCGCTTGGTAACGATCAAGGGTCTTCAGAAGTAACGTACCTTCCTTGGATCTCGAAATTTGTACTCCAGATGTTATGTTGTCGAAGTACTTTTTAACAACAAACGGATTGAGATCGTCCATGGTGCATTCTGGATCCGTCCTAGTTACGACCAGAAACCGTCCGCCATTATCGCAACCTCCTGTCCTCAACTGCTTGACGAATTGTTGCTCGTGGAGGTCGTTTCGCTGTGCTGTTCTTTTCCCATTTTTTTGGTTTTTGGCTGTTTTCCATCCAATAGTTCCGTTGCTTTCTTCATCAACGGTCAAAACTTGAAACCTTGAACCAAACGTGGTCGGTGGGGTCCCGCCACCTGGATCGGCGGCCATCTTTCGTGTTCTCCTACTATAGGTACTCAGTGGGGTACTCGCACAGGTCTCAAAAAAATACTACCGATACTACCGATAACGAGATTTGAATAAAAGAATGCCTAACTCTGCTCTTGAAGACGATGTGATTCGCTCAGAGGTTGAAGTCAAACTGTACACATTCCTTTTTTCATCTAGATTATAAAACTAAACTACGAGCTGAATTTGAGTCTGAATTTTTATTTGAATTCTGCGGATCTGAAACCTGCCTTTTTAACCTGAGTTCAAAATATGAATTCCGAAGCTGACAGCGTATTTTCAAACGTTCCAGATAATATTTATTTTAAATTATGAACCAACAAGCGAAATTTGTATGAAAACCCTCAACCAGTAATTTTTTATAAGGATTTTGAATTTTCGGCTTTTAAGGTGAATTCTTTCTTTAGTTATTTATTTGACACTTAATTTGAAAATCTTTAAAAAAATGCGAAGCTTAAAACTGTTTAAGATTTTTTAATTCTGGTTCACTATTATGAAACTTTCTTTAGTTACATTTCTGCAGAATAATTTTAAGTAAGAATGATATAATAGTAGTTTTTTTTTCGCATTCCAAAATGATGAGTTTCGAATATGGAAAATGCATCAAGTTGAGGGTTAAAATGCATAACCAAGCTTCTAATCAAGATTTTTTCCCAATGATGATGCAAACTGGATTTCAGGAACGAAAAAAAAACTAAACAAAAAATTCGAAATCTGATTCCAGAAATCGAGTTTTAATGCTTATAAGCAAATTTTGAACCACAAAAATCTAAATTATTCTAACCTAAGCGTACAGAACATTTTTTTGTCAACATTCGGGCCAATATTAAAAATATTCAATAAAATAATGAAGAAAAGCATTTGAAATCCTGTTCTTTATATCAAAACACATTTAATGCAATTGTGTGTTTTTTGCGATAAAAAATTCTTACTTTCTGTGATTTCACCCAGACACTTTGTAATTAAAATAGCATATATTTCTCCAAAAAGTCTTGATAAAATGAGTCTTTATTACATTTTGCTTAAAATAAATCAATTTAAAGTACCAATTTTATTTTGTTATTCCAAAACAAAGTTAGAAATTGGGTTGAAATAAGTTTCATAATATTGTAAATTCCTACTAAATTAAAAAATATCTGTGAATATTCAAAAAATTCTGTGTTGGAAATTTGCTTAAAATCCTGTGAAATTTTAGATTTTTTTTTGAAAAACATCAGTTAATTTTAAATTATATTTTAAGCTTCCAAAAAATCGTTCGTGTTAATTTGGATGAAATTGGCTAAAAAAATTGGACCCAACATACTGAACGAATTCAAATTTTTGTATGATTTTGCAAATAAAGTGAACGGAGTCGGCAAATATCTGGGCAATCTGGCAAACTTAGTTTTAGTTTATTGAAATTGGATATTTGGGACTAAATTTCTATCAACAAGTGAGAATTTTTTTGTGAAGCTGTAGTAGAATTGTGCACCTGGAATAAGATTTCGAGGTTTTGGCTTTAATTCTTAGTCGCGACTATTACTTTTGAATCGTTTTAGTAGTTTATCAAAATTAGATTAAGAATTTGAAATTTTGAGATAAGAGAATAACATTTTGTTTGGCATTTTTGGAACCTCACGAGGGAGGGGGGGGGGTTAAACCACCAAACGCCCCCCCCCCCCCTCATTCCTTTGGTCATGCACGTACTTAATGATGAAGGAAATTGACATAAAAAAGAGCTGTAAATGCTTTTTCAAACGACTAAATTTTTCAATATGTCATTTTAAATTTCTCTGTTATTAAACCTTTTTTTTCGTTAAACCAATACCATCAGAATTACTCAAAAGAAATTTCAACAGATTTTTTCATTTATTTCAAATTACCTCTCGACCTATTAAAATCCTTTTAGCTAACAAAAACAAAACTTTTAAACGGACAGCCCAAGTTGAAACCTTCTTATTCCGTTCAACAGAAGATAACGGGTTTTTTTTAAAGTTATATAAATTTATTTTTACCATTTACCGTTTATCAGGTCTCTAATTTAAACAAAATTTGTATGCTGAATCTACGAATGAGCTTACCATGCCCTTTTTTGACTCAGCTATTTCATTTTTTCCGTTATTATATCTTCACCTTTCAGTTTCAGGAAACAAAAATATTTCCGTAAACTGAAATCTCTTTTAAATTTCAAGAAATTTCTACAATGTCAGGAGAATCCACATTTCTTGAGCTTTCATTAAATTAAAAAAAAACTACGTTGGGCCTTAAAATGTTTAAAATTTTATGTTTTTCATGTCCTTGGTGGTTTAAAACTGAAAGGTTTTTTTAAAATTAAATTATCAAAATAAAAATAATCGTAAGACCTAATTTCATACAATCCAGAATTTCCAATCACATTTACCAGCAACAAGAGACCCTCAATAAGTAAATAAAACCTTGTGTACTCATACACACTCTCGATTTGTTTACATTTGCCTCTTTTTCAAAATTAACCACCGACATAAATTCTTCAATGAATGAAAGGAATTTAAAAAAAATGAAAGTTAGTATACTTTGTCCTTAAGTGTTGAGTATTTGAAAAAAAAAATCGAATGGAAATGAGTTCTGAAGAAACAACCGTTTGTGGCCTGTTGTCATGAAATTTTCAAATGCAATACTACTTCAAAGTATCCTTTAGATGTTCATGATAACTCTTTATATTTACGTTTGCATTTAATGTTAAAGCACAGACTAATAGTTAAAGATTTGCTATTTGCTCAAATGCTAGTTTTATCATACTAACCATTCTTCTCAAAATATTTTATAGAAGAAACTTTCTTTTCTCGAAAGTTTAACCATATAACTTTAGAAAAAAAGTAAGTTTTTACAGTACTAGCGAGTGTGCGAGTGAAGTACAGTAGAAACGAGTGAAAATAATCCATTGCTCTCTAGACTATTACTTAAAACAAACTGTTCCTGAATTGTTGGATTATATGAGGCGTTTGGAATCAGAGGGATGCAAGTGCCTAAATGATGGTTTCGAGAAAACGCGCTTCAAAGTTGCGAAGGTGCTCGCATTTTCATATATTTTTCGAATTCAAGCAGTTTGAATTCAATCAAAAAAGTGGTCAAGAAAATTATAAAAAAATCTGAATTTTGTACCAGATGTACATTATAACATAAAGAATCGTTAGGTATACTCAACTCAAAATTGATGCTTTTGGCATTTGCACCCTTCTGATCCTGAGGGCCTCATATAAAATGGTAAATACTTTTTTTTAGTTGACCATCTGATCTCGTATATATTCTCTTAATTGTATGACGTCTTCAAATGTTTCTAGGAAATAATCAAATCATCTTTACCTTACACGAGCAATGATAAAGAAGCATCAGTTTTGATTATATTTTTCAAAAGTCATTATCAAAAAAATAATATTTTATCCTTATTATATCCTATATCCTTATTTAAAATTTGAACAATAAATTTTAACCCACTTAATAAAAAAACAACATGTAGCACTAGCATGTACCTACTTATAAAACCGAACTTCAAAATTTTTTTAATAGCTTGAAAAACCCTATCAATTAAACAAAACAATCGTTCCAAAAAGGTTTTTTTAAGTAGCTTTAAATTACTTGAATTCATCTGGAAGGTTATTTTTAAATAACCCACCTGAAGAAAAATCCCTGAAAAGACAGTTTGTGGAGGTAATGATTCTACAGTCGATTGAAAAATGATTATTCTGGAGGTTTTAGATAATCTTTATTTATGTTTCAGTTTTCAAAAAATCAATTATTATACGTATTATATAATCAAATATAATTGAAACCAATATTCACCACACTTATTTTCTACATATAATGAGAATGCGACATCATCAGCATCCTCTAGCGGACAAATTGGAAGCACTAATTCGAAAAATTCATATAACTTGTAAATAGCGTGTATTCCAGACTCGACTTGATCAGGATTGCCAGTTATAATAAATGAAATTGTTTATTTCTTTTCTTGCACCATAAAAGTTTTAGTAAATCAATAAACAAACAAAAAGTAAATATTTCTGAACAAAATATGTATCGGAGCAATTACATTCAATTACTTTCCTTATTTGATTATTTCAAAAGACAGATTTTGATCGGCATAAAGTGTTTTCAAAAAAAAGATTTGAAATTCATATGTAAACATTTTCGCTAACTAATATTTGAGGAAAAAAAATCCGTAGCAATTTACGTAGAAATATCGTCATATACTAGATGACAGGTTTAGCTTTTCAATTTGACAAAAAATGGATGTTTTCGACAATTCGTATTAAAAGATGGTATTGTCCAAGCCCAAGAGTAAACATCGATCACAGTTGTACCGGATAAGTTTTTCAATAACGATCCACCAACTGTAACGTTGATAAAGTCGCGAATGCCATAAAGATGGTAAAACGACTATAATCCAAACAAAAAAAAAAAAAAAGAAAAAAAGATATTGTCTCATGCCAGATGTTTCTTGTTAGTATTTGAAAATTTTCAAACAAATTGGTTTATCATCATCATGAGGTTTGTTAGATCATTTATCAAATCCAGATCTTAAATCAAAGGATATTATACCGAGCTTTTATCCAGCAATGAAATGACAATTTTTTTTAATGTTCATGATTAATTAATTGATTAAAAAAATCAATGGTTACAAATCGTTTTCGAAGTGCCAATGCAACAAAAAACAAAAGGCTAACAATAAATATTCATGTTCTCTGATAATGGACTTGGATTTATGCCTAAGAGACTTGTGACATATCTTTTAGTTTCCAAATAAGATGAAAGAAGTGTAGACTGGTGGTGGAAAATTTTAAAAGAATAGGAATTAAAATTAAATGAAAATAATTTTTTTCTTTTCGCAACGTCTGATGGGATGAAGAACAGCTTGCTGTAAATTCCTGTAAATTCCTAATATAAAATTGCTACTTCTATAAATTAAAAAAAGTAAACACATCTGCAACGAGCATAACTGAAAATAAATCCTTCCCCTGTTATTGTATCATAAAACAAAATAACAACGAATCTGCCTTACTTAAGCCATACTAGCTTCAACGTAAACTAATCGATTGCTAATTTTTGTGTCTGGTAAAAAAAGAAATATATTGTTCAATAAATCATTGCCATAACATCTGTTCATACTGACAAATGAAATTTAGTGATTTCAACACATTTCTCAAATGAGCGGAATTTATTTTTTTAAGTATTCGTAAAATAAACAAAAAAGTGATCAAAATATGTTCAGATGGCATCCTTGATCAGCATTTTGACAGCTCCAGATTAACATTTTGAAAGAGCACAAATTGATTTTTTTTTATTAATAGAGACAAATTTTGGCAACCGAATTGTTTTTTTCTTTCAAATTTAAACCAATTATACTGAAATAAATTTTAAAAAATCTTTCGATTCTCAATGAATAATGGGAGTGCGATGTATTTCTTAACGTTTTCTCATCATTTATTTGTGCACGTGAACGTAAAACAAAAATCTAAACAAATGAAAAATTAAAGCTGAAATAGTTTCACTGAATCAATTATTGATGGTGCTTTGGATTTTTTTTGTTTTTTATTACTTTATTTATATTTAACTAGTGAACCCGGTGTGCTTTGCTACACCTTTCAAAATCGAATGATATTTTCAGAATTTATTCAAATTTTTATTGTTTTGTTATATATTATAATTCATAAGCAACCGCTATAAAATGAGAGCTGCAGCTGGAGTTTCGGATTGCTACACAAAAATAACTTAAACTAATATTCTGAATCTTGATTTGTGTTCAAGATCTGATAATTTAGATTTGTTTCTTTAAGCTCCGCCCTAGAAAAGGAGGGTACCAATTAAATCGTACGCAAACAATCCGACTGATAAAATATGATTGTTTTTGATTGATATGTTCTGGATTTATGCTAACAAACTGATAAGAGAGAACACCCCCCCCCCCCCCCCCCCCTTATCCTTCCCTTCCCCCTGCTGAATGGAGAACGTGATTTTTAATAATCATACCCATTTTTTCGTTCCCAAAAATCTTCTTGTATCAAATATTGTTCCATTGGTTGATAATATTTTAAGCTCTACAACAAAATTTATTTGGAACCCCCTCTTTTTTTCTCCTCTCTACACTGTAAAGCTAAGAGTCTATAACAATTGTAGAAACATATCTCGTAACCAAGTACCTTTCTATGCCATTTTTTCCCTTTGTTGGCTTTGTTAGCATAAATTGAGAACTTATGCTTTTATTGCGTTCACCTCCATTCTCCTATTTACCTACTCACTGAAAGGAGGATAGCGTGTCAGATAATCATAGAGTCATAAAAAATAATTTTCCATGTTAAGTTTTGTCCATTTCTCGGATTTTGTAAAACAAAGTTAAATGTTAGCTTTCCTTTTCCCTTCCTTTATTTCCAATTCTATCATCCCACCGCAAGAAAGGAATTGTTTGACATAATAAAATTGCTCGTATTGAAATACCATTCCATGCCAAATTTGGTTTTATTTGCGTTATGCATAAACTTGAAAGGAAGTGCCATCCCCCTTCCATTCGCCCCATTGAATGGAGGGGCGGGAACTTAATATTCATAAAAGTATTTTTTGTACTCAAAAAATTTTCGATACCAATTTTATTTCATTTGCTCTATCAATTCTCAAGTTATGCAAAAAAATTTAGGGTAGCCCCCCTTTCCCCTTTATATCTTTCCGCTGAAAAAAGGTGGGGCTTCAATTTATAATAGAAACATTTCTCGTATCGAAATACCCTCACATGCCAAATATGGTTCAAATTTGCTCGATCAGATCTCCAGTTATACTGAAAATTGAATGGGAGACCTCTTCTCCCCCTTTTCATCCACCTTTTTGAAGGATTGAGGGATACGAAATATTCAAAGAAGCATTTCTCGTACCCAAATATCGTTCCAAGCTAAATTTGGTTTCATTTGCTGTTGTAGTTCTTGAGTTATGCAATAAAAATTGTATGAAACTTCCCTCCCTCTTTCCTTTCTCCCCGCTGGAAGAAGGAAGGGGTCTCAAACAATCATTAGAACATGTCACGTTCCCGAAAATCCGCCCATGCCAAATTTGGTTCCATTTGCTTGATTAGTATTTGAGTTATGTAAAAATTAAAAAGGGAGCCCCTCCCTCTTTATATCTCCCTACTGGAAAGGGGGAGGGGTCTGAAAAAATCATAGAAATATTTTTCGTATCCAAATACCTTCCCATGCCAAATTTTGTTCCAATATCTTGAATAGTTTTCGAGTTATAGAAAAATTGTAAGGTAGCCCCCCTTCCCCCTTTCTATCACCTCACTGAGAGGAGGGAGGGGTACCTAATATTCATTGAAATATTCTCCGTTCCCAAATACCACCCCATGCCAAATTTGATACCATTTGCTTGATTGGTTCTCGGGTTATGCAAAAAATTGTCTTTTGTTTGGAAGGCTCCTCCCCCCTTCCTGTTAGGGGGAAGGGTCCCAAACCATAATAGAAACCTTCCCCTGCCTCCAATACCCCTACCTGCCAAGTTTCACGTAAATCGGTTCAGTAGTTTCTGAGTCTATAGGGAACAGACAAAAAGACAGACAGACAGACAGACAGGAATTCATTTTTATATATATATGTAACTAGCTGACCCGGTGTGCTTTGCTACACCTTTCAAAATCGTTGTTTTGGGCTCACCTCCCTTCTCCTGTGTATCAACTCACTGAAAGGAGGATGGTGTGTCAGATAATCATAGAATCATACCAAAATGATTATCCATTTTGAGTTTTGTCCATTTTTCGGATTTTGTAAAAAAAAGTTAAATGTAAGCCTCCTCTTCCCTTCCTATATTCCCTATTCTATCATCCTACTGCAAGAAAGGAATTATTTCACATAGAAAAAGTATTTTTCGTACTCAAATACTTTTTGATGCCAAATTTGGTTTCATTTGCTCGATAAATTCTCGAGTTATGCAAAAAAAAAAATTATCTGGATGCTCCCCTTTCCCTCTTAATATCTTTCCGCTGAAAAAAAAGATGGGGCTTCAATTTATAATAGAAACATTTCTCGAATCCAAATACCCTCATATGCCAAGTATGGTTCAATTTGCTCGATCAACTCTCCAGTTATACTGAAAATTGTAAGGGAGACCTTTCCTCCCCCTTTTCATCCACCTCTTTGAAGGAGTGAGGGATACCAAATATTCATAGAAGCATTTCTCGTACCCAAATATCGTTCCATGCCAAATTTGGATCCATTTGCTGTTGTAGTTTTTGAGTTATGATGTAAAAATTGTATGAAACTCCCTTCCCTCTACTTTCTTCCAACTGGAAGAAGGAAGGGTTCTCAAAAATCATTAGAACATGTCACGTTCCCAAATACCCGTCCATGCCAAATTTTCATTTGCTTAATTAGTTTTTGAGTTGTGTAAAAAATTATATAAAAGGGCCCTCCCCCCTTTATTTCTACCTACTGGAAAGAGGGATGGGTCTCAAATAATCATAGAATTATTTTTCGTATCCAAATACCCTCCCACGCCAAATTTGGTTCCATTTGCTTTATTAGTTTTTGAGTTATGTAAAAAAATATGAAAGAGGCCCCCTCCCCCTTTCTACAAAAAAGGGGAGGGGTCTAAAGTAATCATTATAATATTTTTCGTATCCCAACACATTCCCATGCCAAATTTGGTTCCAGTATCTTGATTAGTTTTCGAATTATATGAAAAATTGTAAGGTAGCCCCCCTCCCCCTTTCCTATCACCCAACTGAGAGGAGGGAGGGGTACCTAATATTCATAGGAATATTTTTCGTACCCAAATACCACCCAATGCCAATTTTGATACCATTTGCTTGATGGGTGCTCGAGTTATGCAATAAATTGTCTTTTGTTTGGGAGGCCCCTCCATCCCTTATTGAGAGAGGGAGGGGTCTCAAACCCTAATAGGAACCTTCCCCGGCCTCCAATACCCCCATCTGTCAAGTTTCACGCAAATCGGTTCGGTAGTTTCCGAGTCTATAGGGAACAGACAGACAGACAGACAGACAGACAGAAATTCATTTTTATATGTATAGATAAATTTTCGTCTCTTAGCTATTTTTTTATTTTTATCAAGCTTCCGCTTATTTTAGTTTGCCCTTTTGTATGCACATATTCTAGGAAATGGATCGTTGTTAAAAACTCGAATTAAAGACAAAGATAAAATAAATTTTGTGGAATACTATTTATAGAAATGAAAAGCTGCAAATGATTAAGAATATATAGTTTATTTGTTTACTCGTATAGTGCTGGCGGAAATTCTCAATGAATGCTATGACAAAGGCTAAAATCTGTACTGGAAAATTTTATCGTGAATGTCGTAGCTCAATGTATTTTTAGTTATTTATGTAGTCATTATAAATTAATCATTTATTACGAAAACTTGACCTTAACCTTTTTGAGTCTAATAACATTCTCTTTTTTTTTTTTTAACTTTGCGCTGAATCGATAGTAATATAAAAATGTTTGCGCTGTTAATAATTTATATTTATTCAAATAGTACTCATTTTACTTCCACCTTTTTGATATGCTACGCCAGACTCTTTGAGATTTTTAATTGAAAAATCAGGACAACTGGCGTCTCTGATCAAAGCTCTGAAAAAATTCACAGTGTAATACTTCCATTTTTGTCGCCAGATAGCGCTATTCGTGTCTCCCGTTTTATCGTTAAGTGGTGTATATCGGTTAAAGTATATCTGCATAAACGTTAGATAAAAATTCTGCAAAAAATAACGGTTGAGTTTTGAACTAAACCAAAGCTTTTTTGATCCCAGGGTTTGAGGAATAAAAAAATGACCCCAAATCGACTCTGTCTAATGTTGCATCCTTCGCAGTTTCCTGGAAACTGGAACATGAAACTTGTGATACTGGAACATGAAATAGCTATGGATCATCTGGCCTGCCTTCGACCAGACCGAACTGAACGCCATGAGAAAAAAAACATTAAAACAACAAAACATGCAATAAAACTAAAAAAGACACCGAAAACAAACATTAATCACACTCAAACATTTTTAAAACAATTCAACACATAAGAAAAGCCTAAAACTACCAACACAGAAACAAACATCCAACAACATTCAGTAAACAATATCACAGACTAGTGGCAACAGATCAAAGCAAAACAAAAAATGAAAAGTAGTGAATGTGGAAAATCGATGCTGTGGAATTTAAATCCAGAAAATAGAAGGAAGTACAGATTTTATACAATTAGTCAGACAGCACCAAAAATCATAATATCACAAATTAATTACAAAATAATGTAACAGAAACAAATGAAAGCATTTCTCGATCAGCATAATTAAACCTGGCAAAAAATACGGCACATTTTAGGTAATAATCAATTAATTTTTTAAAGTTTTTTTTAATTTGGTTAACACTCAATAAAATCAATTTACATTACAGGTTTCTTAGAAGTCCAAGAACATAAAATAAGCCTTCAAACTTCATACAATATCAAATTGACATTCCAATTCACACTAAGCTTCAATTGACGGATTCATTTTTCTGAATCATTTCGTTCAGATGTAAATCTTAATTAAACGATAAATCATCCTTCTCTAAACTGTGCCCCATAAGGTTGTCAGAGATCGTAATAAATTCCCCCGGTAGAAATGACTCCTGCCTGTTTTTATTGGCAACTATCGGAGAAGTGTATAAAACACCAGAAGTCAATGATCCATTGAATTGGACCAACTGGTGCGCGACCCGGACAACAACAACAATAGAACGGCTAGGTACCAGCAGAAATCACTTGATCTTTCCGAGGCTGCTCGCTCATTTTGGCTCCCATTCAACTCGAAACGAATCCATTCATCTCCAAGCAAGCAGGGAAGGACAGCAACCTAGAAATGGTGTCTTCTTCTTCCTCTCAAATTGGTTCTTTTCCATGGGAATCCTGGGAAATCCTCGGGAACACATTCCGGGGCCAAAGCGATGCCAAAACAAAGTAATTTCAGTCGTCCATTTAATTTTATGCCTTCCCATTTTGGTAAATAAATGAAATCTAATTTCAATGGCCGAACCCCATGGATGGCCATTCGGAGAACATTCAGCAGCGGTGGGACTGATCTAGTGCAAAAATCGTCCTGAGCCAGACGACAAGTTTGCTATTTATACTTGGATACACACAAAGACCCACACACACAGATATACATTCAAACTAAAACTGAATGGGTTTCTGGACCGGAATTGGCTCACTGGAATGTGTATAGCACCGGGTTTTGATTCTTGCTTCCTAGCTAGCTAGTTGCTTAAAAGTAAGTTAGTAGGTTCTTTAACATGAAGATAACAGGGAACAGCATCTGGACGGCAATGTTCGGTGCAATGAGGTTTGAATTCCAGCGTAGGGGACAATCGTTTTGCTAGATGAAATTAATACCGGAATGATTCTGAGCTTCCCAATCTGAACTTTGAAACCGATTTCAGTTGTCCTTAATCGTTTTTTTATCCAGACTGGAAGATTTCCAGAATCCTATGATTCTGTTTTAAAATTTAAAAAACAATCATGTTTATTTTTCATTTCATGAATTTTGTTAATATTTTAAGCCTTAAGTCGTTTTCAGAACGTCCTGAGAAACACTTGCTGGGATATTTTTTTCAACCTGGAATTTACCCATTATAACTCGGTTTAAAATTTCAAGATGATAAAATTTGCAAACAATTCACAGCAAATTCGAGAACATCCAACACCGGCAGGTTGAGCCAGTAGACAACGTGCAGCTAAACGAGAGTTGGTTCATCGTCTGCCATAAATAAGGATGTAGTTTTTTGGATCCTTCTTTCCCCCTTTTTCCTAACCTCTACAATCCATCTTCTCCAGGACTTGAAATAAATCACAGCCGCTTTGGGTCCTTGTAGGGGCAGCTGTCGATCCCGGAAGTTTTAGTTTTCTATCGGCCAAATTTGGATGTTGAGAAATGAATAGAAAAAAGGTTGGCGAAAGAAATTTTTATACAACTGGTTTCAACAAAGCCTGAACAAAATTTTAATTTAATGGCCAAGTTTTTTTTATTAAGATAAATATAAACAAATAATATGCTACAAACTGCCTCTTTAACTGAGCAAAAAGGTCGGAAAGCAGGACACAATTCAGACAAAAACAAATTAAGTTTGTTGAAAGATGTGTAAAAAACTGTGAGTACTTGAAAGAAAATAAAATAAAATGGGAGTTATTTTCGTCCTCTCTGATCGAAGTGTAGCAACGGTTTGGAAAGTGGTAATGAACAAATTGAATTTTCTGGAATCTTCTTTGATTTGAGGCTTGCCAAATACTCTCTGGAGCCACCTTTGAATTGGTTTCAAGCTGTTAGTTCGCTGTGAAAATTTTCAATTTGTTTCATTTTTTTCTGGAGAAAATGGAAATATTTTATTGAACAAATTATTACCAAGCATCAAAAAGTTTTTAACAAACTAGATGAAATTTACGTTAGGCTTTACGTTTATTTTATGGAAAAATCCTCTAAGAATAAGATTTCACTGGTAAAGAATGTCAAAACCTTTTTCTTATCTATGAAAAGAACGTCTTTTGATTTGGAGATTCAAAAACAAAAATCTCAGATCCGTAGATTTAACGAGATAGTTTTAAATTAGTATTGGTCGATCCTGCATCGATCTTTAGAATATCGATCTTTTCAACTCAGATTTTCGATTTTTTGGAACGATTCTTTAGCATGGAAAAAATCGATTATAAAGGTTGGCCGAGGTATTAAGATTCAATCTTGATTATCGAATTAATGTCAAACAATGCCATCTGTTGACCATCTAGTCTAAGCTTGTCAGATTATTGACCAAATATTTTATATTAAATATGGATATGGTCCGGTCTGGTCCTGTTGCAGGGATTTTATTTAAAAAAGCTCGGTTTTCCGGATTTATTTACCTTATGTGCAACACCAAACAAAAAATTTGTATTGAAGTTTTCCAATGTTTTTGCGCCCAAGAAATATAATTTTAATGCCGCCGGTCGTGGCCTAGAGGATAGCGTTCCAGTCTTCTAAGCCAGAGTCCATGAGATCGAATCCCGATCACGGCACATAAAGTACTCTTTCTGTGGTATGATGGTTTTAGCATTTGTAAGATGCTAGCCATAATATCCTTGAAAGATGTACGCCTTAGAGTTAAGTATATTAGATCTCTTCAAAGAAACATGAAGTTTCACTGAGATCCTCCTATATGTGTGTGTTCGTTTTTAAGCCTTAAGTACGATTAAAAATCTGCTAATAGGTTTCGATTGAAAAATTGTTTCAAAATTTTCAATGAATAATATTTGGGATTTACACAGATTGGCCCGAATGTGACCCGGGTTTAGGGTTGATAATGTTTAATTTACATGCCCGAATTTTGCCAGTTTTAAAGATAAAATAGCTCGGCTCGCATACTCACGGGGAAAATTCTGGGAATTTGGTTGGCTTTTGTGGCATTTTTGTATGCAGATTTCGATTCATCGTGAAAACCATATTTGAAACGTTAATAAAAGTAAATCTCCACTGTAAACACTGGAAAAGATCGATCAATCGCAGATCGATCCTACAGCTCCGATTTTTAAGAAGGATACAGGATCATCGTCGATCTTCTCCAGAAGATCGAACAATCCTTTTTCGGATGCTACAGATTTCGGAGTTTGCAGCGGATATAACAGTTTTTAAATCCAATATTAAGAACAAAATTTCCATTAAAAAAATCTGCCAAAAGAGAACTTTCTTCATTTTAATACTAGACTGATTGTTTCTGAAATTTGAAGGACGGATATTTCCGTAAATTGTAAAAAAAAAACAATATTAAATACAGTTCTCGCTCGATATTCGTTCGCTTTTTAATCGGACATGCCTGGTAACTGATGTCAATTCACCCTCTTTTAAGAGCAATTATTATATAACTTATGCATACAGCCGTTCGAAAGAAATATTCAATTTGAAACTACGAGTTTTCAAAATATTGTCAAAAAATTCTCCGAACGCTGTTTCTTGGACTGATAATTTCCCCACATTTCTTAAGAGCGCAACCAAAGTCAGGAATTTTTTAATGTAATTTATAATTCTCTTGCCAAATTTGATCTTATCGAAAAAATTTTGGTAATGTGCGGTGTGGTTTCGTGAGAAAAAAGTTAAACTTTCTGATTTCCTTCTGCTAATATTTTCGCGCAATCCACTGCTTATATAAATTACATTTGCTTGGTGGATGATTGAAAACAAATTTAAATGATCTTGTCTTATACAGACGGTAGATTCAACCAGAAAAAAATGAAAATTCAAAAACTATCAACATGTATCGATCATTTTTCTAAAAGTAAACTCCTCAAAATCAGCATTAACTCTGAAAAACTGTTCTATTCATGTTTAAAATGAACAATTGAGAAAATGTCTAACATAACATAATATTTCTGAAAAATGGACTGATAATCTATCAGTGTTGCTAGTTTCTTTCCATGAGAAAAGAATGCTCTGTTATAACTATTTTATCACTACTCCTACCGCTTTTCCGTCTTAGGCAAATTTAAAGTTTGAAAAATTTCCTGGAAACTTCAAATATAAGAACTTAATTTGTAATCCGTGAAAACCAAATTTTCAAGAAAAACCAAAAGAGTGACAGCCTACAAAAAAATCCCGTTTTTCCATACAAAATTTTAAATCAAAATCTCCTAAATCTCAATCTTAACATCTGCAAAATTTTGTCGTTCAATAGTTGCAAAACGAAACACCGTAATATATGTCTCATGAAATTAGCAAAATCTTTATAAAAACAATAGACAACCCTATAAATCTTTATTTTTACTTCGGTGACTGATTACCTTCAGTGAATCAGTCAGTATATCCTAAAAAAAAACAAAAAAGGTAAAACATACTTGATCTCAATAATAATCATATTTTAATCCAAATCAACATTTCTTTTCTACGTGGTCAAAAAATAGATTTTTCAATCATTTTAAATAAAAGAATATTTGAATAAAAATATTTAAAACTAGAAGAAAAATTTTTGGTGCTTATTCTCAGAAATCATATTTTGTATAAATTCGAATCTTTTCTCACTGCTTTATGTCATCTCTAAATTTGGTGCTAGGGTCTATGGATGATTTAAAATTTATTGAATTCGAATAAAACCAAACATTGAAATCTAACTTTTTTTTGTATATTTCAGAAATTCTTTTGAAATTTGGAAACAGATCCAAAATTTATATTCTGAGTACAATATATTATTATTATTTTTTATAATAAGTCAAAATGTTCCATTTGGCTTTAAACACCAATGTTATGGATTCAGACAAAAATAATACGATAAAAAATCGACTTTTGCACGAGTAAAGAAGACGCTTTTTTTTCAAAAGCTCATTCAATGTGTGAATTTGTATTGAAAATTTACAAATTTGGATTTTTTTTCTCGATTTTGAAAAATAACCTAATAACCTTAATTTCACAATCAAATATTCGATATCAGATCAAAAAAAAAATGCCGCCATAAAAAATGTTTTTGTTTGCTTCAATCCGAGATATGACAGTCTAAAAAGTACAAGGTTTTGATAAAAACAAAAACCCTTACAACTAACGAACAATTCCAAATGAAAATTTCCTTTCTTCAAATTTTAAGAAAACATGTTTTTTGTTTTAATTCATTTAGAAAAGTCTGAGTCAAAATACTGCTGTTTTCGAAATACCATAACATTTCAACATTCAAAACATCATAACTCACTTAAGAATGTGATATTTTCGGTTAACTACAACTTTTCAAAAGGAAAATTGGCTTTATCAGTTTTTCGGAAAAAAAGTATAAATGTTTAAATTATGCAAAAATGACTTTTGGTTCAATATTGTTAAAGCTCATGGCTTGATGAGCATTTTTGCTGAAGACGCTATTCGTCTACCTCTTAGAGCATGGGAGGCCAACATTATCAACAAGCGGGCCAAAATTTATAAATTAGATTTGCTAGAGGGCCAATAATAGAGTTTTTAAAATGTCTAAAAAAAATTTAAAAAAATACGACTGAGATACCCTAATTATGGAGTCATCTTTATAAGTCATTTTTATTGCTTGTTTTGGATCGAGATTTTTTATGTTAAACACTTGGAGGATTTTTCTCAAAATTTTTAAAAATTTGCTTATGAGTTAACAGAAAGGAATTGAACATTCAGTTTTAATCGCAAAATGAACATAACACCGCAGCAACTGCAAGGTTTGTATGGAAAGTTTTCAATTCATTAATTTTTAAACCTCCCATAAATTTATTTGGTTGTTTTAGCATCCAATTAATCCCTTAAATTTTCATGTCCGCGAGTTCGAGCTCAAGAGTAAACATCGAACACAGTTGTACCGGATACGTTTTTCAATAATTGTCCGCCAACTGCAACTCTGATATAAAGTCGCGAATGCCATAAAGGTGGTAAAACGACTATAATCGAAACAAAAAAAATAAATTTTCAGTCCAGCTTTAGCACAACAAGCTTCAATATTGCATGGGAAAACAAAGTTTTTCATTTGAAAATGATAAGAGATGTTATGAATGTTCAAAAATATTTAACTTTAAGTGATAATTGTTGATTTGTATTTGTACCAAATTAAATTTCAATAAACCATGAACCAATTTTGTACTCTAAGAAAAAAAATCAATGTTGTACAAAAATAAAATTTCAAAATATTTTGTTTCTTGAGCAATTTTGGCTGCTGTAATTTACCATAGGAATATAAAATATCCCAAAAAAATAATTACGTTTGTTTGTTAATAGAAACTTTTCTAGAAAATACTCAACACACCGAGAAGCTTTTTTTATTTAGCTATTTCTAATAAGATTCAGTTTTATTTTCGAATTTTTTAAATTTTTCCACAAAAAACTAAGCTTCTATTAAAACTAGAGAAAATGAAGATAAAAACAAGAAAAAAAAATAACAGTAAAAAGATATTCTACTTCGAGCCTATCTAGGTTTTCTGAATGAACTTATTTGCAAAAATTTACTTTTCCATACAAATATAAATTAAACAAAATAAAAACTCTATGTCCTGATTCAAGAATCAAGAATTGATTCTCAACTTTTGTATTCATTTATTACCTAGTGTTTAATCCCAATGATTCACATTTTTAAAACTTTTTATAATTACAAACTTCAATTTGATATGTAAGTCGGGAAAACTATCCACAAAAAAAGGTGAAAACGAAGGAAAAACTCATTCCAAATGGTCATGACAAAGTTTTTAAAGAATTTTTCATTAGTAAATCGTGTATATAATTAAAGTTTGATTGCGTGCCAAACCAATAGTTAAATCAAAATTTTAAGGGCTACATTTGGTATTAAAAGTTTTTTCTTGAAAAAATTATGATTGATGCGTTAATAACTGAAACCATTTTCAAAACTTTTGGTATTGAAAAAATAACAATTTCATAGCTCACATTTTCTATATCCAAGTCAACAAAATGAATTATTTTTAAAAGTGATGTCTGAGAAATTACAATATTAATAGTGTGATTTATTTTTTATGTAAATGATAAAAATAAGAACTAAGAAAACTGGGGTCGGGCACCTTGAACTGGGTTTATGAATGATTTATAATCGTTGGACTTTTTTTTAAATAAAACAAATTCTTTGCAAAAATATATTCCTAAATTAGTCGTCTTCCAGAGTGAATTTACAGCATCAAACTGGTTCTTGTTAAATCTGGAAAAAAAAATGTTTTTTTTTTTATTTTAAAAACTTTATTTCGGTCTATTGTAGTTGTACAAATAAAATTTGATTTATTTCCAGACTAGAGTTTCTTTATTTAAAACAAATGTGAAAACTTAAAAATACTGGAAAGTCAAAGTTTAACATTATTCAGAAAAAGAATTCAAGTTACGACTATTTTAAGTTTCCTTAAAATGTAATTTAGATTATGTTGTGAATTTGGCTCGGTATTTTAAAATATGAATTTAGTCAATAGCTTCCAAACTCCTCGAAAAGAAAATAAGAGACCGCATTAAAGTCAGCAAAAGACAAATGGAAAACATTGCAGAGTTTGTGATGGAAAGTACCATTAATGGGTAAAATCAATAGTATTCAATTTTATAAATTGTTTTTTTTAATAACTTTATGTGACAGCAAGGAGATTTCTTATACTTTTTTCGAATTTTGTTTGTGTAAGTTTTGATACATTTTGGATGAAAAAAAAATTCAATTCTGAGAATATGGTAATTTCGGTAAAGCTTCGCGGGCCACAAAAATTCAGTCGCGGGCCATGGTTCCCATGTCTTGGAGTATTTTTGTAGTTAAATTTTTCTCGATAAAGCTCTGGACAACTGTGCATTTGTTGAACATTTTTAAACTTATCCTGTCTGTTCATATCTCTTTCCTTAAAATTCTAATTCCTTCTTTGGCAAAATACATTTTAACGGAATTCCTAAGTTATTTATCTTTATCTATTTTGTGTATCGAATTAAATATGATCATTATGTTCGTTTAAAACTGATTTTTCTAGGTGAGATTAAGTGGACCTCAAAATTTGATAAATGTAACCTCGAACCATTTACCTTAATGTTTTAAATTGTTATTGTCCCAAACAGTCGTTCCTCTGTCGTTCTTCTGAATGGTCTCCAATAACTTGATTCTCGACCTAGACGGGCAAGACACCTGGTCCAATCTCACGTCAACTGGAATCGTGAATGGAGGAAGAAGCAAAAAACCACCTACAGGAAAAAAGCAAGATTAAAGAATTTCTCCCAAAGAGCGAAAATCAACGCAAATAATAGCTTGCAATAAAACCGCCCTTTATTGCTCGCCTCGTTTTCGGGACTCGGGGGCTTGGTTTTTTATCCCGAATGGACCCGCCCAGGAGATGCCCAGGAGATGCCCAGGAGATGCCCAGAAGTGTTTGTGAGCAGCAAAAATATTGAACACTTTCTTCCGGAGGATAGCTGGGAATCGGGAAGAACGGCGATAATTTTAATTCAGAGCTTTTTGAGTTTAAGATAGGTGGGACAGAATGAAATTGAGATTTATCTAAATTCTTAAATATTTTTGAATCTTATTGAAAACCAAATGATTGGAAAACTTATGTTGATGATTTATTGTGATTATAAAATTGAACCTTATCCTCATTCTATCTCCTCAGATAACCGCAAAAATGACCAAACGGCATTTCTCGACTCAAAACGGTAGCTCCACTTAACCAACTATTGACTGCCGGGTTTATCAAGATCGCTCTTCAACCTCCAGACAATCGTCACGCCGACAATCCTTTCGAATGTTATGATAATTTCTGGCACCTCTCAAAATAATCAAAGTTTTCCCCATTCCCATTGGATGGCAGCCAGCCACAGCAGCACTAACCAAATCGTTTCCAAATTGCACATTCAATTTTAGATTGCATCTTGAAAATTTTCTGCCGGCATGTCGGTTTTCTACGAGCATGCTTGCAGTGTGAACACTGTAAAAACTCCTAAAAAAAAATCTTCGACACTACAATTATTCCATTCATGATTAAAACTATTTGTCCAATTTTTTTTTTTCAAAAATTTCTCTAGATTTTTTTCTGATTTAAGATGAGCAAGTTTTTCCACCTGTGTAAACTTGTCTGCATCGAATGGAAAGACAAATAAAGCTGTCGCAAATTTTAGTGAAATCTTTCCTCTTACGATCTTCGAAGCTGTCAGGGCATATTCGGCAGCCATGACTGTAACTATTTGAGGGGAGCTTTCTCGTTTCTAAACTAGCTCAACGAGTGAAGAATCAAGCGGAGAAGGATAAGTTGAAAAAAAAAAGATTATACAGCTGATCTTTGTTCCCTTGAAAAGTCGTCCGTTGATGGAAGAATTTTCAATTTCCGCATAGCATCAAACGACATTTCAACATCCTCTCCTATTATCGCCACTCTGAAGAAAACAAAATTCAACCACAATTGCAGTAGATATTTTTTCCTTTGCATCTTTAAAGTGTTTTTTAAGACAACGAATTAGATATTTAAATCAACGTAACTCTAAGATTTAATTGTTCTAATATCTTTTTGTAAACCCCTTTAAAATAGCTGAAAATAATTGTACTCTACATTTCTGTGGGGGTCGAAAAAAATACCAAATCGCAGAAAGTAATGAGATTATCATTTATTTATACAAATGATATCTTTAATAATGATTTTTTGGGTCGTTATTAGATCTTTGATTACTCGGGATGTTCAAGAGATATTCTACTCTGTGCCTAGAACTGATAAATTCTTATCAAATTTTGTTGAATGACTATGGTGAATCTGGATTGAAATTTAGGAATGTGTATTAATAGTTATGTTCCCACAAGTTGATATTTTATCGTTTAATTATTAGGAAGCGGATTTCCATTCCTGTTTAAATGATAAGTTCAATCAAACTCCAACCCAAATTGTTTAGGCTCTAAATACTTAAAAACTCATAACAGTTCCTTAACATTAACTCATATGATCAGTATTAGGATTTTTATTAACATTTAATTTCCTTATAAATACACCGATTCTAATGACAAAATTGAAATCAACAATGGAATAAAAATTTCAAGAATAGTAATTTCAAGTTCATTGTTTTTTCAATTCTTCATTAGAGTATTTTACTGAATCGTTATTAGAAAATTAAGTATCATAATCCTCGTTGAAAATTATGTTTTTTTAAAATTTCTTAATATAACAAATCAATACTCTAAACATAACCCAAGTAATAATTTAAGTTTTATTCCAACCTCAACAGTTCGCTTAAGACTATTTCCTAATGCTACTTTATGAGCGCCTTTTACGCTTTAGCACAACTACTTTAAAGCTTACATATGGACTAGTTGTTAACGTCTTCAAAGCCAATTCTATAAGCTATAATAAAACATCCAACAGAATAGTTTTATTCGACCTTATAGACATAGCTATAAGAAACCTTTCAGAGCCCTTTTACGACTTTCCTAAGCTCTTTTAAAACTAGGTCATGGAATCTGATAGGAACTTTACTGTGGCAACTGTGGAATCTGATAGAAATTCTACTGAGGGAACTTTCTGTTCCGTGTTTTTTTCTCGTGTTATCACTTGGAGAGTAAGCATTTGGTGATTGGTAAAGATTCCATTGTAAATAATTGAAAAAAAAAAATATTTTCAATATATCTTAGCATGAAACTTCCTGCAACCTAAGATTTCTGGTGAAATATATACGAAATAACATCAAATCATAAGCGTGCCTCGAAGAAAATTAAGTTTGACTACATTTAAAGCTTTTTTTAATAAAAAAAATATAATTCAAGGAGAATATAAATTTGCTCAAATGGTGCAATTTTTGTTTGCATTGAATTTTATTACCTATATAAAAAATAGTACCGCCAACATAGTCAAATTTCTTGAAAATGTCTAGTTTTTAGTATTATAGTATTATTTCCAGCAAGATGGCGTCGATTCAATTTCACAATCAACATGGCGTTCAGTAAGTTAATATTGAAAATCTTAAGGCAGTTGAAAAACAGTTTTAAAACGGTTTCATGCCGGTAAGAAAAATGTGTTAATCAGGGGATGGCAAGCTGGTTCTTCTTGCAAACAAGAATCTTTTTCTTCTTTCTATCCATCGGGAGAGACGTTTATGATGTTTTTCTCTCAAAGCAGTACGGAATTGAAAAAGTCATAATTTCAACCAATGAAGAACAAGAATGATTGTTGTGTTAGGGTGCAATCATTCATAATTTTCTAAGATTTGACATTTAGTCCGGTTCCTTGACAGCAAAATGTCAGGTTTGTTATCGTGGGCCCGTAGTTTTGATGATTGTCAAATACAATGACAAAGGATAGGGATGCCATACCCCTGGTTTTGATGAAACAATTTCAATAAACAGTTTTAAAATGGTTTTAAGAGACCTTGAATCACAGCTTCGATTGACGTTTCTCTAAATGGAAGACACGCGCATGGTGGATTTATCCATTTATGAGAAAGAGAAGTTTTTCGCAATAAATGACTTCGATTTATTTGTTGTTTGGCGAAGACTTCGATTTGTTGTTTGGCAAAAGGCATTCATGCAACTTTTTGTTTTGTTTCCTTTTGACTATGATTAGAGCATTGTCAATTATCTTTAAAATAATCTCAGACTGTTTTGGGATAGATAATTTTCTGTCAATCGTCAAACGACGATTTAAGAAGCGTAATAAAACGTTTAGCAATCGATTATAGAAATTGTAAAATACATTGCCTGATTCGCGAATTCCGAAATTATTATATTTTGTTATATATTGTATTATATATTATATTGATATTATAATATGTAGTTAGGTTATGTAACTGTTAAAAACTGTTAAAACAGTGTATGGGAAACAAACAGTAAGCTAACGGTTTAGGAAACGCTACTATTAATAATATGCTACATATCAAACTATGATAGATATCATAGTGTTGCAATTGGAAGCGATAAAACGATTATATAAAACGTGCTTCGGATGTTTTGCTCACGATAATCAGTACTGCGTTACACTTCAAATAAATCGCAATGATCGGCCAATGCCAGTGGTCTTCATTCTGTATATATCATCTGGAACTTGTTGAGGCTGATGGAAGCTTTGAATGAGCATTTTCGCTTGTGATGAAGCTCAATTTCGCCGTCTTTGCTGAGGAGATGCCGGTGGCTGCAGTCTTCTAGAAAATTTTAAGGGCGGATTCAAATCGAATCACAAAATACGTTTATTCACAGTGTGCTTTTATTCGAAACCTAAAAATTGAGAGACTAATGATGTGGACTGATTTGCGGTTGTTTTGGAATTTGAATGCGGATGCTCCAAATTTGTTTTTATTTTTCAGATGAATTTGGCTGTGTTAATCCTTTCAAAACCGGTTTTGCTATCTCAAAAAGAGGTAAAAAAGTTTAAGTGTGTATACGTTCTTCTCGATTGTCAAATCGGTAGTGAATTTTGAATAGGGCGAATGCGCCAAATGTAAACAAATGGAGTAATCAGCTGGGTTATGTAGTACGTTCAGAGCTCTACATTTTTAATGCACAACGTTAACTGAGGGATATTTGGTTTTCGAGAAACAGAGAAAACAAAATAAAATTTTTGCTGAGAGCTTATGGAGTTGTCAAACTTTGAACGCGTTTTTCTCGAATCAGTGATGTTGGCGCATTCGCTGTATTCAAAATTCGAAACCGAAATCATCTGTCACTTAGTTTTATCATGGCAACATTCAGTGTTCCAATAAAACAGTTTTTCAACTTGGCTTGAACGCTAGTTTTAAAAGCGCATAGAGTGCATTTTTAAAATTGGTACCAAAGCTCTAATAAAAACAGGAAAGTATGTGTTTTATTGAAGCTTTAGCAATAGTTTTGCGACTTTTTATAACACTCTTAAGATAGTGTTTTATTCAAGTTTTAACTAAACTTTCAGGGCTCTTTTAATCATTTCTTATGTTAAAATAAAACCGTATTAAAAATTGGTTGCCATGAAAAAGTCTTCATAAAACAATATTAAAACTCAAAAATGCCAATTGGCTTTATCTGTGTTACTTGGCAAATAAATTAGAAAAAAGATTGTTAAAATCAGTGTCTGAAGTATGAAGCTTCTGGATCCTAAGTTTAATTGATTTGCTCTTGAATTTAAAGTTATCATACAAAATTATCAATTTTAGTTGTACTGATAAAAATGAGATGGTTATAAATAAGCAACAAATAAATTATGAAGATAGTGAAAAATAGTTTTATTTTCTTCTTACAGTTACTTACACATAAATCCAAATGTTTCTAATGATTTTGAATTATGCTTAAAAAATCATGAAATGAAGATTATTTAAAATCTAAACTTTTACTATGAGTATTCTACATTCAATTTCTGGTTGGCAGTCCTTGAGTTTTAGTTCACGGTGAGAGATTTCAAACAGAGTTAAATTAAATTGGATCAAAATTATTTTTTTTTTAGAATTTCATAATATAGGCTATTAATTTGAAGTTTTGAAGGTGAAAAAATTCGTGAAAGAGAATCTTTACTGTGATTCAGAACTTTAATTGATATTTTGCAATAAGGTCATGAAATTTTTATTAAAGTAAGTTAAAATAGAATTGCTTTAGATCTTAAAATGAATTTAGCATTTGACATCTGATCAGACTTTGTGAAGTTTAAAAAATCTCAATAAACTAACTGTAAACATACTTAAAAATATCAAATTTAAATGAATGTTACTTGAATTTATCGGCCTTATCGGTGGAAAGTGATGTCCTTTTTAGTAGGGACATCTAAAGATTATGGATTTTTTATAAGATGGATAGAAGGTTAGATGAAACGAAAGGTGATGAAAATGAGCGGGTAGAATTTATTTAGAAGCATTATCAGCACACATCAAATTTTTGTTCCTCACGAGCCAACTAACCTTCAATCCATCTATAAAAAAAATCCATAATCTTTAGATCTCTCTACTTAAAAGGACATCACTTTTCACCGATAAGGCCGATAAATTCAAGTAACAAACATTAATTACGGTGATAAATCTCTTCATAAAATTGAAATTGAAATTTTCATTTAAATTTCAGATACGTATTAGCTTTTTATTCCTCAAGTGAAGTTTTGTTAGAAAGTTTTGTCCTGATTCTGAATTGAAAATTTTGAAAATATTTATAAATACAAAAAAAAACCTAATGGAGAACCTTCCGCTGCCCAAAACTTCATCCAAAATGGATTGCATGCGGTATTAACACTTGTTGTATATTACGATTGAATTTGTGTTGTGAAATATTGGTGACTAAAAGATAAAAAGAAAGATTACAAAGTTATACTGCCAATTAAAGTCATACGATTCTATAGCGATAAAACTGATCACTCCGATGGAGAATTTGACTACAATTTTATTTTTTTTTTTACTTTAAAGGCAATTCAACACTTGGAGGCTAAAGGTGTTTTTAAACTTCTTAGAATGACCAAGATATCTGTTAATCCATTTAATGAGGCAAAAACTTCTGAAAATTCAAGAAAACTGCAAATCACATGACGCATATAGTTTAAAGATTTTTTTTGTTTTCTTCTGTCTGAAAAAATAAAAACTCAAATTTAAACCGACTTTTGTCAATATTGAGGCTTTGAAGTGATAAATAAAGATTTTTATTAAATAAACACTCCCACGGAGTGGAATTTTTTTGAAAATTTAAACTCACTTCTACCAGGAAAAGTTCTGAGTTTTTATATGAATTTGAGCATTTGCGGGTATTTTGTAACGGTTTTTTGTTGCTTAGTGGCGGGGGTGATCAACCCGATCACCCCCACCCCTCCATAGGACCGCGCATGTGTTAGGTAAAATACTTTTACAAAAACTTGTTACCTTCCTATGCCTTCCTTCACTTCTTTTTGAGGTAGTTTGTTTAATAGTTACAATACAACAAAGTTTTGTCGCATTTTTATGACTTTATATGACTCTACACTTTTCTATCAGAATCAACTTTTAATTATCAAAATTAATTATTTACTCAAAATTGAGGTTATATAAATTTGTTTCAAAATGTGAATTTTCATGTAGTGTTTGGTTCAGTTTGGCTTTCAGAAATTGAAAAGTAAATTTTGTTTGAATTACGGAAATATTTCTTTGTTTAGATTGATGATTTACTAATTTATGTGAATTTGTGGAAAAAGGTTTTAAATCCAAGCATAAAAGCATGCTTTGGATCCTTAAAAAAAGCAAATAGAAAACTCTGATGACAAGCTAAAAGCTAGAATGATTTGTGGTTTTTTCATATTAATCAGTATTACAAACACTGTTATATTCATTTTCTGAATAAAACAAACAGCTGGGCCAAAATTATGCATTTTAAGTTTTTTTTTCTAAATAATTAAACTTCATATTGTCCAAACTCAACTTTTCTGCATGATTTTTATTTTATTTACATAGTATTCCGTCTTACGACATAACTTGACGAACATAATTCCTAAAATTCACTCGGTTCATAGCAACCGTTCTCCAATTTCTCGGGCACCCCACGTTCGCCAGATCACGCTCCACTTGGTCTAACCACCTCGCTCGTTGCGCCCCCGCTCGTCTTGTTCCTACCGGATTCGTAGCGAACACCTGTTTTGCAGGACAGTCATCCGGCATTCTCGCAACATGTCCCGCCCAGCGTATCCGGCCAGCCTTCACCACCTTCTGGATACTGGGTTCGCCGTAGAGTCGCGCGAGCTCGTGGTTCATCCTTCGCCTCCACATTCCGTTCTCCTGTACGCCGCCAAAGATGGTTCTTAACACTCGTCGCTCGAATACTCCGAGTGTACGCAGGTCCTCCTCGAGCAATATCCATGTCTCATGCCCGTAGAGAACAACCGGTCTAATAAGCGTCATATACAGGTTACACTTCGTGCGAGGGCAAAGTCTTCTCGACCGCAGTTGCTTGTGGAGTCCATAGTAGGCACGACTTCCGCTGATAATTCGCCTCCGGATCTCACGGCTGGTGTCATTGTCTGCGGTCACCAGTGAGCCGAGATAGACAAAGTCTTCGACTATCTCCAGCTCGTCGCCGTCGATCGTGACCTTGTTATTACTGGACAAGCGGGTTCGGTCGGTCTCGGATCCGCAGGCCAGCATGTACTTCGTCTTGGACGTATTAATCATCAACCCAATCCTTCCTGCTTCGCGTTTCAGTTTGGGGTAGATCTCCTCCACCGCCGCAGATGATCTGCCGACTATATCAATGTCATCGGCAAAGCAAATAAGTTGACTGGATCTGTTGTAAATCGTGCCCCGCATTTCGCCCACCGCTCGTCGAATAACACCTTCTAGCGCCACGTTGAACATCATGCAGGATAGACCATCACCTTGTCGAAGCCCCCTGCGCGATTCCAATGAACTCGACAATTCACCCGAAATCCGCACACAGCACTGCGTTCCATCCATCGTCGCCTTGATCAGTCTAATCAGCTTCCCGGAAAAGCCGTTCTCGTCCATGATTTTCCATAGCTCGTTACGGTCGATCGTGTCGTATGCGGCTTTGAAATCGATGAATAGATGGTGCGTAGGGACTTGGTGTTCACGGCATTTTTGGAGGATTTGCCGCAATGTGAATATCTGGTCCGTCGTAGACCGTCCCTCCATGAAGCCGGCCTGATGACTTCCCACGAATCTGTTTGCTTGTGGCGTTAGGCGGCGGTGTAGGATTCGGGACAACACTTTGTAGGCGGCATTGAGGACAGTGATCGCTCGGTAGTTCTCACAGTCCAATTTGTCGCCCTTCTTGTAGATGGGGCATATTACCCCCTCCTTCCACTCCTCCGGTAGCTGTTCTATGTCCCAGATCCGGATTATCAACCGGTGTAGACAATCGGCCAACCTGTCCGGACCCATTTTGATGAGTTCAGCTGCGATGCCATCCTTCCCAGCCGACTTGTTTCTATTCAGCTGGCGAATGGCTTCCTTAACACATCGTTGGGAGTGGCTCCTCTTCGTCGTTGGCTACGCCGGCGATTTACCTTCCCCCACCGTCTTGATCTCCTGCATGTGCGCCGTTCAGGTGTTCATCGAAATGCTGCTTCCACCTTTTGATCACCTCACGATTGTCCGTCAGGATACCCCCGTCCTTATCCCGGCACATTTCGGCTTGCGGCATGAAGCCTTTGCGGGATGCGTTGAGTTTCTGATAGAACTTTCGTGTTTCTTGGGAACGATGCAGCTGCTCCAGCTCCTGGAGCTCCTCCTCCTCCAGGCGGCGCTTTTTCTCCTGGAAAAGTCGGACTCGCTGCCTCTTCCGCTGTCGGTGATTTTCCACATTTCGACGGGTGCCTCTTTGCACTACTGCCGCCCGCGCGGCATTTTCTTCGTCCATCACCCTCCTACACTCCTCGTCGAACCAGTCGTTCCGTCGAGATCGCTCCACATAACCGATGACATTCTCCGCAGCACTGTTGATGGCTGTTTTGATGGTATCCCAACAGTCCTCGAGAGGGGCTTCGTCAAGCTCGCCCTCTGCCGGCAGCGCTGCTTCGACCGATTGCGCGTAGTCTGCCGCGACCTCAGGTTGCTTCAGTCGCGCGATGTTTAACCGAGGCGGGCGCCGGTTTCGCTTGTTGTTCACTACGGAGAGTTTTGGGCGCATCTTCACCATCACCAGATAATGGTCCGACTCGATGTTGGCGCCCCGACAGGATCTGACGTCGATGATGTCCGAAAAGTGCCGACTGTCGATCAAAACGTGGTCGATCTGTGATTGCGTTTGGTACGGTGATCTCCAGGTGTACTTGTGTGGGAGGCGGTGCTGAAAAAAGGTACTACGTACGGCCATTCGTTTGGAGGCGGCGAAATCAATAAGTCTGAGGCCGTTTTCGTTGGTCAGCTGGTGCGCGCTGAACCTTCCAATAGTCGGTTTGAATTCCTCCTCCTGGCCGACCTGAGCATTGAAATCCCCGATGACGATCTTGATATAATGTTTTGGGCAACGGTCGTATTCACGCTCCAGCTGCGCGTAGAATTCGTCTTTGTCGTCACCGGTACTTCCGAGGTGAGGGCTGTGCACGTTGATGATGCTGATGTTGAAGAACCGGCCCTTGATTCTCAACCGGCACATTCGTGAGTTGATCGGCCACCACCCGATCACGCGCTTTTGCATCTTTCCCATCACTATAAAAGCTGTTCCAAGCTCGTGTGTGTTGCCGCAGCTCTGGTAGATGGCACGACCATCTGGATACGTTCGTACCGTGGAGCCCTTCCAGCATACCTCCTGCAGCGCTACGATGTCGAATTTGCGGCTCTTCAATTCGTTGGAGAGCACGTGGGTACTGCCCACAAAATTTAGAGATCGGCAGTTCCATGTTCCAAGTTTCCAATCGCTAGTCCCTTCTCGTCGCGTGGGTCTTTGCCGATTTCCATCCGAAATTTGTTGTTCGTTATTCGTTGCTTATGTTTTTTTAGTAGTCACAGGCTCGCAAGGCCCGCAGCTAACCCCACTATCTCGCAGGAGGACCGTCGTGATGTTGCTGTTTTGGGTCCCGAACACCACCAGGACGTTGTTGCACTCCGCACGCCGCCCCTAACATGGAGAACAGACGCGTACGAAGCCCCCTAACTCATTCTGCATGCGACCAAAGCATCCACCGGGGTTGGGTACCCGATCTCCGCTAAGGTTGCTCGCACCCCAGCTAGCACCACGGGGAGGTAGAGAATCGGAGTTGCAGACAAGAGGTGATATGACCATTACCCGAGGGTTGGGTGTATGGGGTCTCGAGTTGCACATTGTCTACTTCACTAGCCAACTTTTCTGCATGAATAATTTTAATTAGCCACATTTTTATCCAATCGAAACTTCCAAGCTACTACATCTAAACAATGACATATCACCATATGGATTCAACTAAATTAGCCATAGTTACGTAAGGTTTTTTTTCGCATCAACTACGCTTGAAAGGTTCTATTTAAACTTACTAATTAACGAGCTGAAGGTACGACTGAGTACCTCACTCTATTCCAATCCTTCCCCTCGACTCCAATGTGTAAATCTGTTTTACAAATAAAATCAGACGGAAAAGTGAGAACACAACAATAAAAAAAAACGAGCGAAAAAAATCGAAACCATCATACATCACGTCCACTTCCGGTTGGCTAATTTTGCAGCAAACCATTCTAGTTGTTCTCGCGTTCTATTGGAATATGTAGATAGCAGAAAGTTGGCAGGGAAATGTGTTTGTTGAACTTTTGTCGAGCGTGTGTGTGTGTGTGCATTAGTTGTTGTCGAGCGTTCTCTAATCAGTGATTAAATTAATCACTGAATGGGAGAGCGAGTCATTCGCCTGTTCGTTTGCGCCGACTAACAACTGTCCGGATTAGCTGTGAAAGTTTGCCATTTAGTCGTCAGAAAATCTACTAATGCTGGAAATTTATAACGAATGATGTTCTGCTAGTTGGAAGGATTCTATTGGTAAAAGTTGAATCATTGAAATAGGATTCTCATTTGCATTGAATCGAATATAGAGTGTTCGGATCAAAAAGTGGTCAAACAAAATTGTTATAATTTATTTATTAAAAAAATCTCTTTTTTCAGGTTCAATATGTATAAAAGACTATGAAGATCATGAGACACAAAACACTTCAAATTTTAATTTCTTTTCATCGAAAAATATCAGTAAGGATATTCTGTACAGAACAGGTAAAATAATGAAAAAACAACACCTCATTTTCATAACATACAAACGTTTTGCACAAAAATAATGTTTATTTTTACGTTAACTTTCCTCAAACGATTACTGCTCTAAACTAGCGGCTAATTTCGCCAAAACTGGTTCTAAGAGAGAACAGAGAAGCTTTATGATAAACTTTTCAGAATTTAACCCGGGCAGTATACTTGGGCCAATTTTATGCAATATTTTTACTTCTGATCTTCCTGATGTACCAGAAGGAAAAGGTAGAAAATTATTTGCTGATGATACTTTGCTTTTAGCCAAAGGTCGAAATTTACGGGTGGTGCGCAGTAGATTGCAACAAAATTTAAATTCCTTTTTGAATTACCTACTTGAAAAACGATTTCCACCTTGGCACAGCACCGAAGATCTTCATCGGATTGCGGGCAACCGATCGAAGAGATGGCCAACAAAATCATCTCTATCTTCAGAGGGTAATTGGAACAAAATGGTCTATATTTGAGCTTCGAGCCATTCAGAGCTGCAACTTTGCAGTCAATCGCCACGTACGATAGCTTCCGAAACACAAGCTGCTGTAAGCTGCTTTGAAACATTCGATCTGA